>NW_019942819.1:208515-211345 GCF_002910315.2 Salvelinus sp. IW2-2015
GCACATGATGACCAGGATCAGTGTCAGTGTGATGGACATGATGACCAGGATCAGTGTCAGTGTGATGGACATGATGACCAGGATCAGTGACAGTGTGTTGGGACTTGAGCCCAGGATCAGTGTCAGTGTGTTGGACATGATGACCAGGATCATTGTCAGTGTATTGGACATGATTTACCAGGCTTTGTGTCAGTGTGTTGGACATGATGACCAGGATCAGTGTCAGTGTGTTGGACATGATGACCAGAATCTGTGTCAGTGTGTTGGACATGATAACCAGGATCTGTGTCAGTGTGTTGGACATGATAACCAGGATCAGTGTCAGTGTGTTGGACATGATGACCAGGATCATTGTCAGTGTGATGGACATGATTACCAGGCTCTGTGTCAGTGTGCTGAATATGATGACCAGGATCATTGTCAGTGTGATGGACATTAATACCAGGCTCTGTGTCAGTTGTTGGACATTAGCAGGTTCATTGTCAGTGCTGTTGGACATAACAGAATCAGTGTGTTGGACATGATGAAAAGGATCAGTGTCAGTGTGTTGGACATGATGGTCAAATCAGTGTCAGTGTGTTGACATGATGACCAGAATCAGGTCAGTGTGTTGGACATGAACAGAATCAGTGTCAGTGCCGTTGGACATGAACAGAATCAGTGTCAGTGTGTTGGACATGAACAAAATCAGTGTCAGTGTGTTGGACATGATGACCAGATCAGTGTCAGTGTGTGGACATGATGACCAGAATCTGTGTCAGTGTGATGGACATGATCACCAGGATCAGTGTCAATGTGTTGGACATGATGACCAGGATCATTGTCATGTTGTTGGACATGATGACCAGGATCAGTGTCCGTGTGTTGAACATGATGACCAGAATCAGTGTCAGTTGTTGGACATGATGACCAGAATCAGTGTCAGTGTGTTGACATGATGACCAGAATCAGTGTCAGTGTGTTGGACATGATGACCAGGCTCTGTGTCAGTGTGTTGGACATGAAAGCAATCAGTGTCAGTTGTTGGACATGACCAGAATCAGTGTCAGTGTTGGACATGACCGAATCAGTGTCAGTGTGTTGGACATGATGACCAGGATCAGTGCAGTGTGTTGGACATGATGACCAGGATCAGTGTCAGTGTGTTGGACATTGATGACCATGATCAGTGTCAGTGTGTTGGACATGAACAGAATCAGTGTCAGTGTGTTGGACATGACCAGAATCAGTGTCAGTGTGTTGGACATGACCAGAATTCAGTGTCAGTGTGTTGACTGATGACCAGAATCAGTGTCAGTGTGTTGACATTGATGACCAGGATCATGTCAGTGTGTTGACATGAACAGAATCAGTGTCAGTGTGTTGGACATGAACAGAATCAGTGTCAGTGGGTTGGACATGACCAGAATCAGTGTCAGTGTGTTGTACATGATGACCAGAATCAGTGTCAGTGTGTTGGACATGATGACCAGGATCAGTGTCAGTGTGTTGGACATGATGACCAGAATCCAGTGTCAGTGTGTTTGACATGATGACCAGAATCATTGTCAGTGTGTTGGACATGATGACCAGGCTCTGTGTCAGTGTGTTGACATGATGACCAGGATCAGTGTCAATGTGTTGGATATGACCAGGTCAGTTCAGTGTGTTGGACATGATGACCAGGATCAGTGTCAGTGTGTTGGACATGATGACCAGAATCAGTGTCAGTGTGTTGGACATGATGACCAGATCAGTGTCAGTGTGTTGGACATCATGACCAGGATCAGAGTCAGTTGTTGGACATGATGACCAGGATCAGAGGCAGTGTGTGGACATGACCAGGCTGTGTGCCATTAGACATGTGCAGTAGTTGTCTCTGGGTCAGCCATGTAAATGGTCAGAGATTAATTGGTGGTTAGGGGCTGTAAATCAGGCTAGGTCCAAGTCAGGCCCTGTTTAACCACAAGATGTCCCACTGCGGCCAAATTGGACAAAGATGTTTTACTTCCTCCCCCCCCCTAAAGTCTGTTGGACTCATGCAAATCTTCCAAATATGTTTCCAGCTGTTGCTATGTGTGTGTGTGTGTGTGTATGCCTTTAAAACATGTATGTGGATCTGGTTGATTCATGACTCCTTTCCTCTCCTCTTTCCTCTCCTCTTTCCTCTCCTCTTTCCTCTCCTCTTCCTCTCCTCTTTCCTCCCCTCTTTCCCTTTTTCCTCTCTTTTTTTGATTGAGATAGGGGGGAAGAAACATAAGATATTTCAAATGCTTATCGTTAACTTAACAACGTGGCAGTTTTAATTTTTATATTTTATTTTATGAGTGACTTTTGAGCTAACATTAGAGCTTTCTGAACCAGGGTCAGACCTTCGCTGGTAGGAGCATCTAGGCTTTTTCCAGTGACTCACTGGGAAGCCTCGGTGACATTTGTCAAACATAAAATCTGCTCACTCAGTTAGAATGGAAACACACTTGTGTCAACAGTGGAGCCACGCACACACACGCACACACACGCACACACACGCACACGCACGCACACGCATGCACACACACGCACCCTGGTGTTTCTGGACCTTCTCAGAAGACCCTACTGAGGATTACAGGGCCCCATACCCAGCTTCAGTAGCAGAGAGGCTAATATCCTGTGTGTGTTCATGAGGGAAAGTGGAAACTCCCAGTCCCTACTCCTTCCAGCATAGCATTTGGCTTTCTCTTCTGTTTTCCTCCCCCATCATTACCAATCTGTTATCCTCCCCCATCATTACTCTTCTGTTTTCCTCCCCCATCATTACCCCTGTCTCTTATACACATCTGACCATTGTGTGATAGACACAGATAATGCTTTT
>NW_019942819.1:218362-225058 GCF_002910315.2 Salvelinus sp. IW2-2015
ACACAGTGATTTCCGTTAACATGATGTAATACTGTCAGATGTCTCCACATCTGCAATCTTTCTATGACCCACTAAAATGAAAGACCACAAAAAGTGATAGAACCAGACACAAAGGAAATAAGGAAGAACTCCTTATTTTTAAGTGGTTGGGTCTGTTGGGGAAATGTGATATGGTTTTATCTCAATTAAATGCAGAACCATAGAGCTGTAAGAGGTTGCATGTGACTGTGTCTACGTCACAAATGGCACCCTATTCCCGCTGATTCCCTATGTAGTGCAGTACTTGTGACCAAAGAAGTGCACTAAATAGGAAATAGGGTGCCATTTGGGATGCAGCCAGTAAGGCAGCAGGATGGATTGTTCAGTCGCATCTGCGTTGGATGGGGCTTAAAAGGGAGTTTGAAGCAGGTCGGGAATGACGAATTGAGGTCACGTCATCAGAATATTCAGAGCATGAAAACAATAGCACAGATCCCTAAAAAGGACCAGCTTGGTCCCAGATCTGTTTGTGCTGTCTTGGCCATTTCTATGATCATTCTATGTTGCCAAACTTGGGATGACAAGGACCATAACAGTTGGCGAACAGCACACACCGGTTTGAGAAAAGGTTAATAAAGGACAGTTGCTGTAACATAATACAGCATGAGATTTGAGATTATGTCCTTGAAATATATTTAGACCTACATATCATATTGCCCCCTATTGGTAGGTCTCAGTCTATCTAAACTACAGGGGCATRTTCTTAGGGTACGCAACAGAAAACATCCTACTATTTTTTTGCAATGGAAAACTAAAATKATCCTTTCCTGGACAAGTCCAGGTAGTCCGTTCCTGTTTAACAGAAACAATTGTCTCTCAATRGATAAATCCAGGTAGTCCCTCATTGTTTTTTTTCTCCATTTGGTGCCTAATGAACACGACCAGTACAGTAATGTTAGCCAAAATCCAACTGTCTCTTACCTGGCTTAGTGACTTCACAGCCCTTGTTCCTAAGAACGTCATCCACGGATGTGTCGAACAAGAAGCGAACGTTCTGCAGTAACCCCTGTGTGAAAAGACAAGAGGCTGTTATGTGTCACATTGGACTAGCAGCTAGGAACAACTTCTTTACTATTCACTTACCTTGAGCTTGTATGTCAAGTAAAAAAAATACAGAATGAGTTATTCTTATTGGCTAACATTAGATGCAGAATGACTTAAGGGGCAAGATCTGAAATGGTGTCCTATTCCCTATATCTGGTGCACTACTTTTCTGGACAAAAGTAATTCTTACCCTGAAGTGGTTTTCACGGATGGATCCCTTAGCGACGAACATTCGGTTCCCCTCCGCCTGCAGATGCTCGTAGAACGGCTCATCCAAGATGAAGCTGTCGATGAGACTGCAGCCCACAAACAGATTTGCGTTTTCGCCATGAACATGAAGTGTGATATTCTTCCACTGCGAGTCGGACAGGTCAACATCCTCGAAGGAGACAACATTTTGGGAGCCGTCCACCCAGTAGACAAGGTCCAGYGTGTTGGCGCGGCCGTTGGAGACTATTTCAAACTGCCGCTGGCCGTTGGCGCCATCCAATGCGATGAGGGTTCCCCGCGATCCGCGGTCCTGGCGCATGCTGGCCACGAACACGAAGCCCTCATTGTTCTGGATTTGCTGAAGCATCTGTTTGAGCACGGGCGCGCTCACTGAGGGCAAATGGTCGAAGCGGATGAAGCGGTAAGCAGGGTTGTCTGTGTCTTGGCCGCGGAATTGCTTGGCGCCCAGAGTCTTGCGCGTGATACCGCTAATATCAAACAGGTCAAATGTTGTGTCGTCATCCGATGTGACCTCGCCATCTTCAATCAGTCATACAGGGGATCGATAGGGAGAGGAGAACGTGTACAGCCAATTAGCTTGATGAAACAGCAAAGCATTCTAAGAAAATCTGACCAAGTGATTATAACTAAGTCTATAGCAGGGCTCTCCAACCCTGTTCCTGCTAAAACCAGCTCTCAAAGTCTCACATCACAATTAGACGGTCATCCATGTTTCTCAATAGTCAAATTTCGAAGTTGTTGCAGACGTCACATTTTCAAAAGTCTAAGTTTAGGCATTAACTCTGAATTTTTAAGGTTAGGATTAGGTTTAGGAATGTTTAAGGTTAGGGCATTAACCCCAAAATCCAAATGGTTAAGGTAAGGGTAAGGTTTGGGATAGGCTTAAAACAAAAATATCAAAAACAACTTTCTATCGCTGGATTCAAACTTGCAACCTTTAGAATCAGAGACAGATGCTTATAGCCATCCGCCATACCCTAGGAAAACTGAAACCTACTTGAAGGTAACAACGCCTCTAGTGGGTGGTTACCACATCGTCTCCCGACATCTCAGACATAGATGGACGACGTTGAACACTGACTTGTATCATGGGTGACCTGGCTGTCCTGGAGAGCGACTCTCCTGTAGGTTTTGTTCCAACCCCAGTTGTAACTAACTTGATTCGGTTTATCAATCATCTAATTATTAGAATCAGGTGTGCTAGATTAGTTTTGGAGCTAAAAAATCTACAGGATGGTAGCTCTCCAGGACAGGGTTGGAGTTAAAATCTACAGAATAGTAGCTCTCCATGAACAGGGTTGGAGTTAAAATCTAAGAGGTAGCTTCCATGAACAGGGTTGGAGTTAAAATCTACAGGACGGTAGCTCTCCAGGAACAGGGTTGGAGTTAAAATCTACAGAATGGTAGCTCTCCATGAACAGGGTTGGTATTAAAATCTCCAGGAACAGGGTTGGAGAGCCCTGGCTATAACTCAACTGGGTATGCTTTCATGCACAAGAAAACAGTAGACAGTATCATATTCACTCATGAAAAAAAATCTAATTAGCATGAAACATACATCAATCACATCATTATTTAACAATATAAATGAAATGGCATTGAGGTTATGATAATGATGATGAAAAGCCGTATAAACTTTATGCATAAGTAGATTTACCTTGAGGTAGCGCTGAGGAGCAAAGTAATAAAATCGGCAGCAAGTTGAGACTTCTGAGTATCATATCTCCTTCAAAACACAAGAGACACAAACGCTGATTATTATCCAGGGAAACCGCAAATTTAAAGTTGTTAACTTCATCACGATTGTAATGACTATCTGATAAGTAAAATTGTAAAATCTTTGTAGGCTATCTATTTTKTATTCGCTCTCTGCTCAGCTGTCACAAAGCGACACCAAGTCCATTGCAACTGTGAATAGTGAAGTTCAGCCAAGCCATTACAACCTAACGTCAAATCCACAGATCTKCTTCAACAACAGCACCGCTACGAAGGAGCCTAACTGTCTCCAAAACTAACACAGGTTTATCGAGGAAGATACAATACATACATTACACCTTACAACGTGCACATACTGTATGTGGGCTGTTATAGGCTATTGGGAAACAATTATACACTACTTCTAAAACAACCTTTCTGCAAATGCATAACGTTTAACAAAACAAATCAATCACATAGCAAAATAWAAGTGTGCTACATTCTTTAACTAAATTATTCTGACTAGCAGTACATTTGAAACGTATGGCAACATTGCTGATTGTTTTTGAAAATGYAAAAAAATTCCCCATGCACATTGGAATGCAACAATTTACCGGGTGAAAGTGCAAATTCCCTTTTAAAAAATCCGTTAGATATCCAATAATAAAAAAGAAGGTTATAACAAATATAYTTTTCAAATAAATATGAATAGTGTAATGAAAACGGAATAACTCCTGTAACCTGGTGCGTAAAATGTAAAGTCCGCTTGGTTTACTTCACTAGATCTACATTATGTAGGGAGGACTTGAGCGATAGTGGCTTAGGCACCAGTCTCCCTCCCTCCTATATACTCCTCACTACGACCCTGTCAGTCAAGTTTAAGTATGAAATGTTTGGATTAAATTTCTAAGGCGGAAWTACATAATTCCGTTCTGATAGCGTAATTTGCTTATATCTGTTTAAAGCGGCATTTACCGGTCCCGGGGCCCCTCCCTCGCGCTCTCTCGTTCCCCAATCCAACCTCTCTATCAAGCCCACTTCATTACCGAAGTTCCAACGGAATCGGGTTTCGGGGAGGAGTTATTGATGGAGAAAACGCGATAGCGAGGTCGGATGTGGAGGAGCAGGGTGTGCCAGGTGGTGGCCCAGGGTGGCCGCCCAGGGTGGCCCCCTGAATTCTGATTGGCCACCCTAGTAAATCACAAATAATTGAATAGTTTGTTAATTTGTATTTGGGTTAAACATTTTGGGCATTTCATGATACAGAAACCTCTGTAGGCTGAATGTCATTACAACGTATGGTGTTAGTAATAGATGTCTCTTTCCCATTCAAATGGCGGGTGCGTTTGGATGCTGGATATATTTTGGAGTAGACGACATGCGCAAGTAACCTATTAACCTATATTTTGAGTGACTCTGTTGACAATCAGATGAAAACATCATGACTGGTTGTGTTCATGACACATAAAAGTTAATACATTTGTGTTAAATTTCATGTTTTACTATAAACGCCTAAAAACTATTTGTGTACGCGCAAGTGCGTACACACATACAATTCACGGTATAATTCGCACTCTGGATGGCACTTCAATTGAATTTACTGTTGTATGCTAATACCCTTACTTAGAATTCTGACATTTAATGCAAACACTGTAACAAGACTTTTGGAAATGATTTATGAATTATTTTAACCAAACCKAAGCTGAAGTATTTAATGCGTTGACCCATCATAATTATATATTTTAAAACCCACCATGCATCGATTAAGGTTAAACATGCTATGGCYCCCCTAAACTGGGTCTGTGCCCCACCTTGCCCACCCCATTCAACAATGTTTGGATCCAATTTCTAAGGCGGAATTACATAATTCCGTTCTGATAGCGTAATTTGCTTATATCTGTTTAAAGCGGCACCCCATTCAACATGTTCTGGACACTCCTCTGTCTGGGTGCGCAAAGCTTGGTCACGGTTTCCATGTGGCTGTAAATTAAAAATATATCCGCTCTATAACATATAGTCTTTGGAGTGCAGTATTTTTCAAAACGTTCCAAAAACTTTAACGCACACGTTTTTCTGTCAGTTTATTTAATAGCTCGGAATTTTAACAAATCTTAAGGCAAGCACATCAACAGCAGCCTACCTATTCAAACTACAGTATAGGATTTGTTCTACTTCTTAATCAGACCAGACCACCAGCATTCAATATATTAGGCTATAGTTCACCGATGCCTATTAACGTGTACAGTGAATTAATGTGGCTTCTGTAACATTCGTTTGTCAAATTTAGATAATATCTGTAACCTATAGCCTAATAATTTGTCATTCGTTAATCTAGCGATRTGTCGCGTGATCATTTAGTCAATGTCATTTAGGACACTGGCTGTTCAGACTGACTTGAATTTGAGGGTTAAAACGACCGACTCGCTGGCTGTTGTGTGTTTTTAGGAATTTGGATGCTCCCGCGTTGCTGGCAAGTAAGACTGTATCTGGTCTGGAAATAAGTAGTTCCCTTCTACTTCTGCTCCCCTCTATGTTGTCAGATAGGAATGACTCGTATATTCCACTGACATTCCTTCGTTCCTGGGGTTTCRGTTGGCTCATGGAAAGGGGTCATAAAACAAACAATAGATGGAGATAGATGAAGCGCGCGCCATTTGGAGACGTYCTTGTCTTATTTTGACAGGAACAATACGCAGGGAATAGAACGGACAGTAGCTTACCAAAATAGCCAWTAGGGCAGTAATAACTGAGGAATGTTCTAATAAGGAAAGAGTAGCCAAGTATGTCAGTCTTAGTCATGTTTTTRAGGTGTTGGTTTCTAGCATGTTTCTAGCATTTTAGTACACTAGTCAGTTATAGGCATATTATTCCAATCAAAGGATATATGAATCCAGCCAGTCTTTGGCATGCCACCGTTTCCAYACAGAATGCCAGTAAATACAAATTGATTGATGCCCCTGCATTTGCCAGGTGCTCTCTAGAAAGGTTGCAGCTGACTCTTAGTCTTCATCATAGCCTTTTGGGGGCCCTTGGTTGGGATGACCCCAACAAGCAGGTGAAATCTTATTAGTGGCCCCCTCTTGACAGCAGAAAAAACATGTCTGTTTTAATTTCCTGCAATTTAACACATTTTGCCATGGGGCATAGAGAAAATGTTGCAGTTTTAAAGCACGTTTCCTGCAGTTCTACACATTTTGCCATGGGGTGGAGAGAAAATTAAAATGTTGCAGTTTTATAACACATTTCATGCAATTCTACTCATTTTACCATGGTGCAGAGAGACATTTTAGCAGTTTTATAGCAAGTTTTCTGCAGTTCAACAAATTATGCCATGGGGAGGAGAGAAAATGTTACATAACTACAGTATTGATCAGTTGGATCATATTATAAAGATGAAGTAAAAATACATTCAGTCTATACAGGTAAATAAAACAAAAAAAGAAGTGGGTCTCCTCCCCAAACCTCCCATCCCCCCAGCCCACCCAGCCAACATGTCTCCACTCCCAACCTCCCATCCCCCAGCCCCACCCAGCCAACATGTCTCCACTCCCAACCTCCATCCCCCCAGCCCCACCCAGCCAACATGTCTCCACCCCAACTTCCCATCCCATCCCCCCAGCCCCACCCAGCCAACATGTCTCCATCCAACCTCCAACTCTCAAAAACCATGCCCCCTACGCGTAACTA
>NW_019942819.1:231636-232863 GCF_002910315.2 Salvelinus sp. IW2-2015
CCCCCAGCCCCACCCAGCCAACATGTCTCCATCCAACCTCCAACTCTCAAAAACCATGCCCCCCCCTAGCAACTAGTCACCCCTTACTCCCCAGAACACCATCCCACCCATTTGTGTCGCTTATGCCTGGAGCCGGCCCTGGTCTTAGCACATACACAGCTGACCATTTTCTTAGGGGCCCAGATGCAAGATCATAGAGTCATAGACAGACCCCTGCCTATGATGTAAGTCACAAACTGACGGCATGCAAGGTAGCACAAAGAAAGATTGGCATGTTGTTTTAACTGTCTCCATGGTAGATGTGTTTTATAAACTCAGCAAAAAAAGAAATGTCCTCTCACTGTCAACTGCATTTATTTTCAGCTAACTTAACATGTGTTAATATTTTTATGAACATAACAAGATTCAACGACTGAGACATAAACTGAACAAGTTCCACATACATGTGACTAACCGAAATGGAATAATGTGTCCCTGAACAAAGGGGGGGGTCAAAATTAAAAGTAACAGTCAGTATCTGGTGTGGCCACCAGCTGCATTAAGTACTGCCGTGCATCTCCTCCTCATGGACTGCACCAGATTTGCCAGTTATTGCTATGGGATGTTACCCCACTCTTCCACCAAGGCACCTGCAAGTTCCCAGACATTTCTGGGAGGAATGGCCCTAGCCCTCACCCTCCGATCCAACAGGTCCCAGACGTGCTCAATGGGATTGAGATCCGGGCTCTGCGCTGGCCATGGCAGAACACTGACATTCCTGTCTTGCAGGAAATCACACACAGAACGAGCAGTACGGCTGGAGGCATTGTCATGCTGGAGGGTCATGTCAGGATGAGCCTGCAGGAAGGGTACCACATGAGGGAGGAGGATGTCTTCCCTGTAACGCACAGCATTGAGATTRCCTGCAATGACAACAARCTCAGTCCGATGATGCTGTGMCACACCGTCCCAGACCATGACGGACCCTCCACCTCCAAATCGATCCCGCTCCAGAGTACAGGCCTCGGTGTAACGCTCATTCCTTCGATGATAAACGCGAATCTTAACAGTTTTCTGGTGGTGATATTGTCTGTCTGACCCAGATCATATAGACATGCTGGCCTTTGGTTTTCATCTTTCTCCTAGTTATGTTTTTAGAAACAACTCGCTTTGGTACAGCCAGTTAACAGCTGGAGTCCACTAGTCACATGTCTTTTTAGTGCACCGCAGAGATACACATTTTAAAGT
>NW_019942819.1:232888-248056 GCF_002910315.2 Salvelinus sp. IW2-2015
TTAGAGTACTGATAATATAGCTGTAGAGTACTGATAATATAGCTTAGAGTACTGATAATTAGCTTTAGAGTACTGATAATATAGCTTTATAGTACCGATAATATAGCTTTAGAGTAATGATAATAGCTTTATAGTACTGATAATATAGCTTTATAGTACTGATAATAATAGCTTTAGAGTAACTGATAATATGCTTAGAGTACTGATAATATAGCTTTAGAGTACTGATACATATAGCTTTATTATGTACCGATAATTATAGCTTTAGAGTACTGAAATAATAGCTTTAATAGTACTGATAATAATAGCTTTATAGTACTGATAATATAGCTTTATAGTACGATAATAATAGGTTTAAGAGTACTGATAATATAGCTTTTAGGAGTACTGAAAATATACGCTTTAGAGTAACGAAAATATAGCTTTATAAGTACACGTAATATAGGTTTATAGTACTGAAATAAGCTTATAGTACTGATAATAAAGGTTTACTTTACACTTAGTTGAACTGAATGATGTAACGTTGCTCTAGATAAGCATCTGCTAAATTACTCAAATTAAGTCACAGCAGAGCGTTGCAGCACAGTAAGTTAAGCTGGGTTGGTAGATATCTGTAAAGATGTATACGTAGAGCAGCATTGGAGTTTAAAGCAGTGATGCAGCAAGCATTAGTTTAGCCTGGTAAAGTTTAGCCCTAGCGGGCTGGTTTTGAGAAAAAAATATTGATTTTGGGGGAGGGGGACTAACTCAAACTTTAAAATGACTAAAAAACGCAAATGGAAAACTGTAGAGATTGCCTACATTCATACAGTTTCTTGACGTGTCCAGCTACCAATTAATCCACCCAAATGAAAGCTAGACAATCAGGGGAGCAATAGATTTTTTTTTTAGATGGATAGAGACTATTTTTATTTTTCAAAGCGAGGAAATATAACACGATTTTCAAGTGGGTCACAAGGACCTCTTGAAGACTGAATGCGCCCCGGGGCTAATTTGTCTGACACCGTTGCTTGTAGATGTTTTACTGCATTGGTAGAGCAGCGGGAGTTAAAGCAATGTTGTACAGCAGCAGCAGAGTTTAAGCCTGGGAATGTATAGGGTGTAGAATAGTCCTGTAGAGTTGAAGCTGTAGTAGAGCAGTAGTAGAAGCTTTAAAGCAGCATTGCAGCAGCAGAGTTTAAGCCTGGGTTAAGTATAGGGTGTAGATATCTGTAGAGTTGAAGCTGATTGTAGAGAGTAGTAGAGCTTTAAAACAAGCGTTGCAGCAGCAGAGTTTAAGCCTGGGTTAAGTATAGGGTGGAGATATCCTAGTAGTTGAAGCTGTATTGTAGAGCAAGTAAGTAGAGCTTTAAAGCAAGCGTTGCAGCAGCATCCCCACACAGCACCTTTGTGCCCAGGGACCCCAGGCCAGAGCTCCTCCCCTACTCCTCATTTCTCTTAGCGACACTGCAGCTCTTGAGATGTAACGCTCTAGTTTATTTCACTCCCTCTTTCTGTGTTTCTTTCCTTTTCCTTCTTTCATTTCTCTTTTTTCTCTTCCCCTCTCTTTATATCGTTCTCATTTTCCTGTCTCTTCTCTCTCTCTTTCGCTCATCTGTTATCTCTCCCGTTTTGTCCTCGCTCTCCGCTCTCTCTCTCAATTAATTAAAAATCAATTCAAAAGGGCTTTATTGGCATGGAAACATATGATTACATTGCCAATTCAAGTGAAAAGATAATAAACAAAAAATAAATAAATAAAAAATGAACAGTTAAACATTACCCTCACAACATGTGAGCAAGACAAGGAGCTGATCGTGGACTACAAGAAAACGGGCCGAACAGCCCTCAAATAACATCCAATGGGGCTGTAGTGGGAGGCGGGTCGAGAGTTTCAAGTTCCTGTGTCCATCATCACCAACGAACTATCATGGTCAAACATACCAAGAAAGTCGTGAAAGAGGGGCACGACCAAAACTTTTCCCCCCCAGGAGACGAAAAGATTTGGCATGGTCCTAAGATCCTCAAAAAGGCTACAGCTGACCATCGGAGTATCCTGACCGGTTGCATCACCAGCCTAGTAAGGAAACTGCTCGGCATCTGACGTAAGGCGCTACAGGGGGTAGTGCGAACGGCCCCAGTACATCACTGGGCCAAGCTCTTGCCAATCCCAGGAACCCTATAAAATAGGCTGTGTCAGAGGAAAGCCATAAATTGGTCCAGAGACTCAAAGTAACCCAAGTTATAGACTGTTTTCTCTGCTACCGCACAGAAAGTGTTACCAGAGCCCCAAGCTAGGACCAAAAGGCTCCTCAACAGCTTGCTACCCCCAAGCCATAAGACGGCTGAATTCATAAAATCGCCAATGGACAATTTACATTGATTCCTTTTGTAATCACGCTGCTACCCGCTGTTTGTTTGTTATCTATGCATAGTCACTTCGCCCACACCTACAAGTACAGATTACCTGAACTAGCCGTACCCCCGCACACTGACTCGGTACCGGTGGCCCCTGTATATAGGCCTCGTTATTTTATTCTTATTGTGTTACTTTTTTATTATAACTTTTATTTTTGTCTACTTGTAAATATTTTCTTTAAACTTCTTCTGATGCACCTGTTGGGTTAAAGCTTGTAAAGTAAGCATTTCAACCGTAAAGTCTACACTTACAGAGCATACAACTTTTCCGGCGCATTGTGACAAAATAAAGTTGATTTATTTCATTTCAATCTTCAAATGTCATATTATACTATGGCTATATTGACTTTTCCACCATTTTGTTACGTTACACCTTATTCCTAAATACACCATAATGACAAGCAAAAACAGGTTTTAGAAGATGTTTGCTAAATCTAATGATTTAAAAAAACTGAAATATTACATTTAAAATAAAGTTTTCACTCAGTACTTTTTGTTGAAGCACTTTGGCAAGTGATTACAGCCTCGAGTCCTTTCTTGGGGTACGAACACACAGGCTTGGCAACATCTGTATTTGGGGAGTTTCTCCCGTTCTTCTTGCAGATCCTCTCAAGCTCTGTCAGGCTTGGATGGGGAGCGTCGGCTGCAACAGCTATTTTCAGGTCTCGTCCAGAAGATGTTTCGAATCGGATTCAAATCTAGCTCTGGCTGGGCCATCCAAGACATACAGAGATTGTTCTGAAGCACTCCTTGCAATTGTCTTGGCTGTGTGCTTAGGGTCGTTGTCCTGTTGGAAGGTGAACCTTCGCCCAGTCCTGAGGTCCTGAGAGCTCTGGATCAGTTTCATCAAGGAATCTCTTGTACATTGGCTCCATTCACTTTTCCTCGGATCCTGACAGTCCCTCCCAATCCCTGCCGCGAAAAACTGCTGCCACCACATGCTCATCATAGGAATTGTGCCAGGTTTCGCCTCCAGATGTGACGCTTGGCATTCAGGCTTAAAGAGTTCAATCTGGTTTCCATCGGACCAGAGATCTTGTTCTCATCCGCTAATCCAACTGTCTTAACGTAACATAAAAAACAAAATTTCTGCAACCATTTCCATCCCTTGCTGCTCCAGTAATGTTGTGTTGTCTTGCACTCCTGTGATCATTGTGGATAATAAGTGAATGACATATCACTTATCATGACAACAAACAGATCTGGGACCAGCTAGTATCATCTGGTGAACAACAAAGACTCGGGTGAATTATCCACTGAAATAAAAGTCACTATTTTAACTGAAGGGAGAGCAGACAACTCCTTGTATTGTAAGCTAGCTCCCATGATGGATCGTTTTAATGGCATGCTCAGGTCACATGTTGTGGTTTGGGTAAGTTTCTGATCATGACTCCTTACTCCTTTTTAACAACACCATGTTGACAACTCACGGGAACTGCTCTCCAAGTTATAGGGGGGCTTGTCCGGTTGACTCTAGCTGTGGTAAGTGACTGCTACTAAATAACTCTACACACCCCCAGAAGAGGTGGGAAGGGGATAGGCCTCATCACCCCAAGATGTTGGGAGAGGGATAGGCTCCTCACCCAGAGATGTGGAAGAGGATATGACCTCATCAACCCCAAGAGATGGGAGAGGGAAGACTCATCACCCCAGAGAGATGGGAGAAGGATAGGCCTATCACCCCAGAAGAGGTGGGGAGAGGATAGGCCTCATCACCACGAGAGGTGGGAAGGGGATAGGCTCCATCACCCCAGAGATGTGGGAGGGGATAGACCTCATCACCCCAGAGAGAATGGAAGGGGAATATGACTATCACCCAGAGAGAGGGAGAAGGATAGGCCTCATCACCCCAGGAGAGGTGGGAGAGGGATAGGCCTCATCAACCCAGAGAGGTGGGAGAGTGATAGACCTTCATCACCCAAGAGAGATGGGAGAAGGATAGGCTCATCACCCCAGAGAGGTGGGGAAAGGGATAGCTCATCACCCCAGAAGAGTTGGGAAGGGTAATAGGCCTACCCCTCCTCTGTACAGTGACATCAGACCATGGTTACGGTCCCAAATAATCGGTGTCAGACTCTTAAGAAAAAGATATTCGTCCAGTTTGAGGGTGAGTAAATCGCTGTTCTGATATCAAGCTCTTTCGGTTCATAAGAGACCGGTAGCTCGACAGTATGTACAAAATAAGTTACAAACAATGCGAAAAAACACACAAAATAACACAAATTGGTTAGGAATCTGGAAAATGGCATCCATCCCTCGCGGCCATGAAAACCCTAAGGTGCCTTGGGATTGCACCCAGTGATATCAGACCAATAAAGTTGCTTCAGGAGAATGCAGCAAGTATTACATTTTTTTTTTTATTTAATGAATAAAAAATGAATATTCCGATTAATTAGAAAATGCGATATACTAACTGGGTAGACAATGGCAGGTCAAAAATGAACGATATTTTGCAAAAGCACAGCAGATCTGGCAAACTAAGCAATCTTATAACATCATTGCCGACTCATGCTCAAATAATGATAAAACATTTTTGGGTTAATAAACGTCACATAATGCCATCTTTCCAGCAGGGAAAATGGTTAAAGAGTATGTTTTAACGCACTAGCCATCCTCGGCCAAATTCCATTTAACTGGTGTGACTGAATGGCTGGCGTAGTCTGCATTTAAGGGAGCAATCATCCATTATGCATGGTTCTAGTCTTGCTTTTTGGGTTACTTCATATTTGATGACTATCGAGTTTTGACCTAAATAATGCCATGTCCATGTGTCTTCAGAATGTCACTCATCCCTCTCCAATAGCCTGGTTAAACCAAACTGATGCGAGCTCAATGTGGATTTAATGGTGAACTCATGTTCTGTCTCATTTAAACCAGACTATACCTCTCCAATGATAGAAGTGCAAACCTCTACAGTAGGCAGTTTCGTGAAAAGCACAATGACTCTATGATGTTACCTGTTTGGAAGGAGCACAAAGTGACAGCCATCAGCGAGGCCTTGCATGAAAGGGAGAGAGAGAATGGTGTCACGCCCTACCATAGAGAAGAACTTTTTATCCCTATGTTGGGTTAGGTCGGGGTGTGACTAGGGTGGGTAATCTAGTGTTTTTTTCTATGTTGTTCTGGTATGGTCCGAATCAGAGGCAGCTGTTATCATGTCTCTGATTGGGATAATATAGGCAGCCATTCCCCCACCGTTGTTTGTGGGATCTTGTTTATATGTAGTTGCCTGCTGGCAACTCCAAGCTCATGTATCGTTTGCTTTTAAATTGTTTGTGGTTCAACAAATAAAGATGTGGAACCCATATCACGCTGCGCCTTGGTCCGAAATGTTTATTTCGACGATCGGACAAATGGGGAGAAAGAAGAGAAAGAGGCAAGAGAGACCGGAGAATAGGGAGATGAGAGAAAAAGCAAGAGAGATCCGAGATAAGGGAGAGAGAGAAAGAGAAGCAAGAGAGACCGAGATTAGGAGAGAGAGTAGAGAGCAAAGAGAGACCGAGATAGGGAGCAGAGAGAAAGAGGCAAGAGAGACCGAGATAGGGAGAAGAGAGAGAGAGAAGAGAGAGAGAGAAAGAGAGCAAGAGAGACCGAGATTAGGGAGAAGGAGAAGAGAGCGAAGAGACGCGAGATAGGGAGAGAGAGAAAGAGAGCAAGAAGACCGAGAAATAGAGAGAGAGAGAAAGAGAGCAGAGAACCGAGATAGGGAGAGAGAGAAAGAGAGCAAGAGAGACCGAGATAGGTAGAGAGAGAAGAGGCAAAGAACCGAGATAGAGAGAGAGAGAACTGCTGATTGCATGTTTGCTCAGTCAACAGTTTCTTCATGTTTCCCGACTTTATGAAGCTATGGAGTGCTCACAGGCAACTACATATAAACAAGATCCCACAAAACACGGTGGGGAAATGGCTGCCTAAATATTATCCCCAATCAGAGACATGATAAACAGCTGCCTCTGATTGGGAACCATACCAGRMCAACATAGAAAAAAACAACCTAGATTACCCACCCTAGTCACACCCCGACCTAACCAACATAGAGGATAAAAAGTCTCTCTATGGTCAGGGCGTGACACCATTCTCTCTCTCCCTCTTCATGGCAAGGCCTCGATGATGGCTGTCACTTTGTTGTCTCCTTCCAAACAGTAACATCATAAGAGTCCATGTGTGYTTTTCACAGAAACTGCCTACTGTAGAGGTTTTGCACTTCATATCATTGGAGAGGTAGTCTGGTTAAATGAGACAGAACATTGAGTTCACCATTAAATCCACATTGAGCGCAGCATTCAGTTTGGTTTAACCAGGCTATTGGAGAGGATGAGTGACATCTGAAGACACATGACATGGAATTATTTAGGTCAACTCATAGTCATCAAATATGAAGTAACCCAAAAAGCAAGACTAGAACCATGCAATAAAATGAGATGAATTGCTCCTTAATGCAGACTACGCCAGCCATTCAGTCACACCAGTAAATGACATTTGGCGAGGATGGCTAGTGCTGTAAAACATACTCTTTAACCATTTTCCCTGCTGGAAAGATGGCATTTATGTGACGTTTATAACCCAAAAATGTTTTATCATTATTCTGAGGCAATGAGTCGCAATGATGTATAAGATTGCTTAGTTTGCCAGATCTGCTGTGCTTTGCAAAATATCTTCATTTTTGACCTGCCATTGTATACCCAGTAGTATATCGCATTTTCTAAATTAATCAGAAATACTTCATTTTTTATCATAAATAAAAAAAAAAATGTAATACTTGCTGCATTCTCCTGAGCAACATTATGGTCTGATATCACTGGGTGCAATCCCAAATGGCACCTTAGGGTTCATGGCGCCGGAGGGGATGGATGCCATTTTCCRGAATCCTAACCAATTGTGTTATTTTGTGTGTTTTTTCGCATTGTTTGTAACTTATTTTGWACATAATGTTGATGCTACCGTCTCTTATGACCGAAAAGAGCTTCTTGATATCAGAACAGCGATTACTCACCTCAAACTGGACGAATATCTTTTCTTTAAGAGTCTGACACCGATATTTGGGACGTAACCATGGTCTGATGTCACTGTAACAGAGAGGGGTAGGCCTATACCCTTCCCAACTCTCTGGGGTGATGAGGCCTATCCCTTTCCCACCTCTCCTTGGGGTGAGTGAGGGGCGGCTATTCCTTCTCGCCATCTTCTCTGGGTGATGAGGGTTCTTAATCACTCGTCGCACCCTCCTGGGGGTTGGCAAATGAGGCCTCTCCTCATCCCACCTCTTCTGGGTTGATGAGGCCTATCCCTCTCCCCCTCCTGGGGGCCATCCTCTCTCTGGGTGATTAGTCCTATCCCCTTCCATGCTCTCTCTGGGTGATGAGGTCCTCATCCCCTCCCACAGTCTCTGGGTGAATGGAGCCTATCCCCTTTTCCCACCTCTTCGTGGGTGATGAGGGGCGCGATCCTCTCCCCACGCTCCTTCTGGGGTGATAGGCTACTCCTTCTCCCATCTCTTGGTATGTCTTCCTCCCTCCTGGGTTGATGAGGTCTATCCTCTTCTCATCATCTCTGGGTGTGAGGGTCCTAATCCTCCTCTCCCACATCTCTGGGGTGATGGAGGCCTATCCCTCTCCCACATCTCTGGGGTGATGAGGCCTATCCCCTTCCCACCTCTCTGGGGTGATGTAGAGTTATTTAGTAGGCAGTCACTTACCACAAGCTGTAGGTCACCGGACAGCCCTCTTTATTAACTTGGAGAGCAGTGTCCCGTGAGTTGTCAACATGGTGTTGTAAAAAGGGAGTAAGGGAGTCATGATCAGAACTCTACCCAAACCACAACATGTGACCTGAGCATGCCATTAAAACGACACCATCATGGGAGCTAGCTTACAATACAAGGAGTTGTCTCTCTCCCTTCATGTTAAAATAGTGACTTTTTATTTTCAGTGGATAATGTCATCCCGAGTTCTTTGTTGTTCACCAGATGAACTAGCCTGGTCCCAGATCTGTTTGTGTCATGATAAGTGATTGTCATCACTTATTATGCCACAATGATCACAGAAGTTGGCAAGRCAACACAAACAKATCTGGGAGCAGGCAAGGGATGGAAATGTTGCAGAAATTTTGTTTTTATGTACAGTAAGACAGTTGGATTAGCTGGATGAGAAACAAGATTCTCTGGTCCGATGAAACCAAGATTGAACTCTTTAGCCTGAATGCCAAGCGTCACATCTGGAGGAAACCTGGCACAATTCCTATGATGAAGCATGGTGGTGGCAGCAGTTTTTCAGCGGCAGGGAYTGGGAGACTAGTCAGGATCGAGGAAAAGATGAATGGAGCAATGTACAGAGAGATTCTTGATGAAAACCTGATCCAGAGCTCTCAGGACCTCAGACTGGCGCGAAGGTTCACCTTCCAACAGGACAACGACCCTAAGCACACAGCCAAGACAATGCAGGAGTGGCTTCAGAACAAGTCTCTGTATGTCCTTGAGTGGCCCAGCCAGAGCCTAGATTTGAATCCGATCGAACATCTCTGGAGAGACCTGAAAATAGCTGTGCAGCGA
This sequence comes from Salvelinus sp. IW2-2015, assembly GCF_002910315.2. Taxonomy (NCBI): domain Eukaryota; kingdom Metazoa; phylum Chordata; class Actinopteri; order Salmoniformes; family Salmonidae; genus Salvelinus; species Salvelinus sp. IW2-2015. The sequence goes on from NW_019942819.1 coordinate 241,830, forward strand.
CGCTCCCCATCCAACCTGASAGAGCTTGAGAGGATCTGCAGAGAAGAACGGGAGAAACTCCCCAAATACAGATGTGCCAAGCTTGTAGTGTCGTACCCAAAAAGACTCGAGGCTGTAATCACTGCCAAAGGTGCTTCAACAAAGTACTGAGTGAAAACTTATTTAAATGTAATATTTCAGTTTTTTTTAAATCATAGATTAGCAAACATTTCTTCTAAAAACCTGTTTTTGCTTTGTCATTATGGTGTATTTTAGAATAAGGATGTAACGTAACAAAATGTGGAAAAAGTCAAATATAGCCATAGTATAATATGACATTTGAAATGAAATGAAATGAAATCAAACTTTATTTGTCACATGCGCCGAAAAGTGTATGCKCTGGTAAAGTGTAGACTTTACGGTGAAATGCTTACTTACAAGCCTTTAACCAACAGTGCAGTTCAAGAAGAGTTAAGAAAATATTTACCAAGTAGACTAAAATAAAAAAGTTATAATAAAAAGTAACACAATAAGAATAACAATAACGAGGCTATATACAGGGGGCACCGGTACCGAGTCAGTGTGCGGGGGTACAGGCTAGTTCAGGTAATCTGTACTTGTAGGTGTGGGCGAAGTGACTATGCATAGATAACAAACAAACAGCGAGTAGCAGCAGTGTACAAAAGGAATCAATGTAAATTGTCCATTGGCGATTTTATGAATTCAGCAGTCTTATGGCTTGGGGGTAGAAGCTGTTGAGGAGCCTTTTGGTCCTAGACTTGGGGCTCTGGTACCACTTTCTGTGCGGTAGCAGAGAAAACAGTCTATAACTTGGGTTACTGGAGTCTCTGACAATTTTATGGGCTTTCCTCTGACACAGCCTATTATATAGGTCCTGGATGGCAGGAAGCTTGGCCCCAGTGATGTACTGGGCCGTTCGCACTACCCCCTGTAGCGCCTTACGGTCAGATGCCGAGCAGTTTCCATACCAGGCGGTGATGCAACCGGTCAGGATACTCTCGATGGTGCAGCTGTAGAACCTTTTGAGGATCTGRGGACCCATGCCAAATCTTTTCAGTCTCCTGGGGGGGAAAAGGTTTTGTCGTGCCCTCTTCACGACTKTCTTGGTATGTTTGGACCATGATAGTTCGTTGGTGATGTGGACACCAAGGAACTTGAAACTCTCGACCCGCTCCACTACAGCCCCGTCGATGTTATTGAGGGCCTGTTCGGCCCGTTTTTTCTTGTAGTCCACGATCAGCTCCTTTGTCTTGCTCACATGTTGTGAGTGTAATGTTTACTGTTAATTTTTATTTATTTATTTTCACTTTTGTTTATTATCTATTTCACTTGATTTGGCAATGTAATCATATGTTTCCCATGCCAATAAAGCCCTTTGAATTGAATTTAATTTAATTGAGAGAGAGAGCGAGACAAAACGGGAGAGATTAACAGATTGAGCGAAAGAGAGAGGAAGAGACAGGAAAAGAGAACGATATAAAGAGAGAGGGAAAGAGACAGAGAAACAGAAAAAAGAGAATGAAAGAAGGAAAAGGAAAGAAACACAGAAAGAGGGAGTGAAAGAATAGAGCGTTACATTCTCAGAGCTGTCCAGTGTAGCTAAGAAGAAGATGAGGAGTAGGGGGAGGAGCTCTGGCCTTGGGTCCCTGGGCACAGAAGGTGCTGTGTTGCTGCTGCTGCAACGCTGCTTTAAAGCTCTACTACTGCTCTACAATACAGCTTCAACTCTACAGGATATCTACACCCTATACTTAACCCAGGCTTAAACTCTGCTGCTGCNCTGCTTTAAAGCTCTACTACTGCTCTACAATACAGCTTCAACTCTACAGGATATCTACACCCTATACTTAACCCAGGCTTAAACTCTGCTGCTGCTACAACATTGCTTTAACTCCCTGCTGCTCTACAATGCAGTTTAAACTCTACAGCAACGGTGTCAGACAAATTTAGCCCCCGGGGCGCATTCAGTCTTCAACGAGGTCCTTGTGACCGCACTGAAAATGTGTTATATTTCCTCGCCTTGAAAAAAAATAAAAAATAGTCCTCTATCCATCGTAAAAAAAAAAAAATCTATGCTCCCTGATTGTCTAGCTTTCATTTGGGTGATTATTGGTGAGCTGGACACAGTCAAGAAACTGTATGAATGTAGGCAATCTCTACAGTTTCCATTTGGTTTTAGTCATTTTAAAGTATATTGAGTTAGTCCCCCTCCCCCCAAATACATATTTTTTTCTCAAACCACCCGCAGGCTAAACTTAACCCAGGCTTAAACTAATGCTGCTGCATCACTGCTTTAAAACTCCAATGCTGCTCTACTATACAGTTTACAGGATATCTACAACCCAGGCTTAAACTACTGCTGCTGCAACGCTCTGCTGTGACTTAATTTGAGTAATTTAGCAGATGCTTATCTAGAGCAACGTACAATCATTCAGTTCAACTAAGTGTAAAGTAAAACCTATATTATCAGTACTATAACCTATATTATGTACTTATAAAGCTATATTTCTACTCTAGAAGGCTATATTATCAGTACTCTAAAGCCTATATTATCAGTACTCTAAACCTATCTTATCATACTATAAAGCTATGATTATCAGTACTATTAAAGCTATATTATCTCAGTTACTATAAAGCTATATTATGTCAGTACCTCTAAAGCTATATTATCGGTACTATAAAGCTATATTATCAGTACTATTAAAGCTATATTATCAGTACTCTAAAGCTATATTATCAGGTACTATAAAGCTATATTATCAGTACTATAAAGCTATATTATCAGTATTTATCAAGCTATATTATCAGTACTATAAAGCTATTTATCAGTACTCTAAGCTATATTATCAGTACTATTAAAGCTATATTATCAGCACTATAAGCTATAGTATCAGTAATATCAAGCATATTATCCAGTACTAAAAGCTATCATTATCAGTACTCTACAGCTATATCTATCATACTATAAGCTATATTGATCAGCACTAAGGAAAAACAAGTGTTAGGAACATAAGATGCTCTTTATTTCTGTAGTGAGTCTACAATTACATTTAGTAAGATTAATGATTTAGTGAGAAGCTCCAAATAAGTAATCTTTTTGTTATTGATATTATTGTTTTTAGGTGCTGTGAAATTCCCACTCAGTACATTGTGAAACTGTTCTCTAGTGAAACAATCAGTCATTGGCTGGCTGGCCTACTCCTCCTGTCAGATCAGTTTGATGAACACGTGACTTTCTTTCATTCCGTCTTCCTTTTGGGTATTTTTGTGCCTTTGTGTGCTTTTTGGGATTAGTGAGACAGACTGAGCTCATTCACTTGGAYGCACCAGAACATCAGCTAATCTCTCTGTCTGGGAGGCCCATAGACAGACTGTGACTGGAAACACAACATAGTTTCAGTCCAATAAAGTGAAGATCCATGCGTGTCTTATCTTAGCCATGGCCATGGTCGTTCGCAATCTAGGCTGATAGGGTTGGAAGCGGTAGTGCYCCATCTATGAAGAATCATCACCAACACTTTCTTCAAGTTCAACCTTTAAATTAAAAGATAATAAACCGATCAACTGGGGAAGAGCTGAGCACATATAGATCTTACTTTACAAGCTGATTTATTCAGGAAAATCACTTGGTTCTGACAGGTAGTGGACAGAGAGCATCATATCTCACAAATAAAAGTTAAAGCCTACGTCCCAAATGGCACCCTATTCCCTATATAGTGCACTACTTCTGACAAGAGCCCTACTATATGAGCCCTGGTCAAAAGTAGTGCACTATATAGGCAATAAGGTGGCATTTGGGACGCATCCATAGGTCTAATCTCTATGTAGTGCACTGCTTTCGACCAGAGTCAAATAGCACCCTATTTCCTATATAGTGTACCCCTTTTGGTAGAAAGTAGTGCACTATATAGGGAATAGGGTGCCATTTGAGATGCACAAAAGACTCCCACACACACAAAAGGAGCTATTCATTGAAGACAGGTTGAGGTTTGGTCGGTCGGTCGCTCGCTCGGCGCTCCGGTCTGCACTAATGATTTAGCGGGAGGGGATGAAGATTCCCAAATGCACCCTATTCCCTACATGGCTGTGGTCAAAAGTAGTGAATTATATAGGGAATGGGGTGCCATTTGGAACGCCACAGGGGTTGCAGATTCTTGGATTCCTAAGATCCCAGAATAGAATTTCCTGCTCATTATTGGGTCCAGGTTTCAGAGTTGGCACATCACGTCTGTCTGTACACTGCCTGACGACGTAMATCTGAGATATGCTCCAGCTGTATCGGCCATTCCGGGTAAAGGTCTGATCTACGATGCCATGTTGGCAAATTAGTGGAGAATTGGTTGTAGAAATGCTGTGTGAATATGCTGTCGTTGGTCATGGTCTCTTGCTGTGTTATGCTCAGTCTGCCATGTTGCCATGTTTGAAGCATTTTGAGTGTCTCAAATAGAACGATCATGCACCAAATATTTTTGTAAGGGTACTCATCACCGAATCCATNGTCTCAAATAGAACGATCATGCACCAAATATTTTTGTAAGGGTACTCATCACCGAATCCATCAGTACCAGTACAATTATAAAATTATATTACCACATTATTATATTATTWTTATTATTGTTATTATTATATTATTATTATATTACCATATTATTATATTACCTTATTATTATATTATTATTMTTATTGTTATTATTATATTATTATTATATTACCATATGCACTGCAAAACTAAAGACATACAGTTCCAGCAAAACCAGCTCCAAAAATCATCATCGTCATTTTGAATGAATTCTTCCCAGAAGATTTGATTTGTATATCCAGGCTGTATCACAACCGGCCGTGATTGGGAGTCTCACAGGGCGGCGCACAATTGGCCCAGCGTCGTCCGGGTTTGGCCGGGGTAGGCTGTCATTGTAAATAAGAATTTGTTCTTAACTGACTTGCCTAGTTAAATAAAGGTTACATATGTTTCACCTCAAACTAAATATGAAACAGTTGCCTTCCTCAAGTATTTAGTCAAAACAAAGAAACAACARTAAAAAAAACAATAACAACAACAGCCACAAATACTCAAGAAACTGAGTTGCCCAAGGCCAGTGTTTTGTTATGGAACTCAATGAAACCACTGGTGTATCTGGTTGGACTAAAGCAAAGCAAAGCAAGTTTATGTCATATTTCCAACTGTCATGTTATTAATGGTGTGGTTTGTATTTGAATGACCATGATGGGTATCATCAGAGTCCATATTAGCTTAATTATACTTATAACCCAGCACACCTCGACAAAGAGATACTCACACTATCTCCCTCCACTCTATCATTTAGTCTTATTCTCACATACTCACAACCCTTGAGCCCATCAAACTCTCTTAGCTTAGATCCTTACCTGCCCAGATGGAATAATACTTTAATACTTTTAGTGACCCAGCTGGATTACTGATTACATCACCACAGAATAAACACCTGGAATTACTGATAAGCATCAACCACAGAATAACACCTGGGATTACTTGATAACATCACCGATGAGGACCAGAATAACGATTGGGATTTACTGATGATTAACGAATCAAGACCGCATTCACCCCAAAGCCTTGGTCCAGGCTCATCACTGAAACAGAATCAGCAGCCTTGGATTTACCTGATAACATCACCGCTCACAGAGATAAGCCACAGTAATTGTTCTCATATACAGAATAAGGCACATTCGGTTAAGCAATCATCAGTACAAATTACATCTATGACCTTAGGAGTCGTTGTGGGCCTGGAGAGGGTTGTGCACCTGGACGCTCCAGCTCTGAAAACCAGATTGCCATTGCGAGAAGGTGTGGTGGGATCTCCGAATGCGTGGTAATCTCCCTGTTTGTTTGACTTGGCTATTAATTCGACAAGACCTTAGAAGGCAGGGTAGCGATAGTATAATGGCCTCTGTAGTGTGTTAGGTGTCAAGGTGTCCCCCCTTGGACAGCAGGGGGATAACCGCAGCTCGCTTTCAATCGTTTGTTGGGATCCTCAACACGGACACGAACACGAGAGCGTTTTGTAAAGCGTAGTAATAGGGGTGGCCAACATTTCAGCAGAAGTTTTAGAAGAAAGGGTCCAGATATCTAGCCCCGTGTGTTGATTTGTAAGGGTCCAGATTTGAAGCAGCTCTTCAGAACGACTTCAGCTAACTGTATTTGGGAATAAAGAAGAAATGGGGATATGGCCTTGGGCGATATGAGGTCA
>NW_019942819.1:248081-269593 GCF_002910315.2 Salvelinus sp. IW2-2015
TGCTCACCCATGACCAACTCTGCAACAAGCCACCGATTGCATTGCGAGAAGCGTGTGGTGGGATTCTTCGAATCGCGCTCGGTAATCCCTGTTTGTTGACTTGGCTATAATCGAGAGACCTTACGAAAGGCAGGGTAGCGATAGTATAAGGTCTGTAGCATGTTCTATGGTCAAGGTTGTTCCCCCCTTTGAAGAGGGGGATAACCGCAGCGGCTTTCAATCTTTGTTGGGATCCTCAAACGGACACGATACACGAGAGGTTTTACAAGAGGTAGTAATAGGGGTGGCATCACATTTCGCAGAAGTTTTAGAAGAATAGGGTCCCAGATTTACTAGCCCGGCTGTTGATTTGTAAGGGCTCTCTCTCACGATTTCTGCCACGCTATGTTCTAGAACATCAGCTGACTCGCCTATTGGGACGAAATGCGAAATTGGTGGAAGGCTTTGGCGCGACGTAGCAGAGGGAGGCAGTGCTGTCTGTCCGGGGTAAGGGGTAGCCAGGGGAAAAGCATGGCCACGTAAGAAAATGCTTATGAAATGTCTCAATTACTCAGTTGGATTTGATGGTCGGTTCCGGACAGTGTTTTCCGGATCTTCCAGTATGGTCGGTTTTGGAAGCCTGGGTTATGGAGGTGTCCTCTATTCTCTCCTGCGACTACTCTACCGGTCCAACGAATTTTTTGAATTTGTAGGTGCATGGAAACGGAAACAAAACCCCGGCGGAACCAAATTCTACTGCTGTTTATTTTAAAGCTAGCCTTGCTGTTCTAACTGCCTGTGTATTAGGTTGGCTCTCTCTGGTCTCTCCTGAATGAGTTGCATCAGGGGCTCGTCTCGATGCCTGGAATCAGAACAGCCACCCTTAGTGTGGATGTTTTCTGTTCGGTTAAGGGCAGACTCAGGTAGGAGAGGAAAGGCTATACGCGTGTTCTGGATCTCTAATCTTGCGGTGATGGGCATGCTTTATCAGATGGTGAGGAAGGATTTTGTAAAAAAATGAACTCCAGCGCCATGCGCTCCTACCTGAACGGTGTAAGGATCAATGATCCTTCAGGATACCCCGGCCAGGTCGATTAAGAATATGGCCTGCTACTGAGTCTGCAGGTAAGCGTTGACAGTTGATGAAGAGTCGTTTACCGTTGCTGTTACCATTACGGAGCAGGCAATTCACGCGCCAGCTGGGATCGCTCTGAGCATCGTGAAACAGCAGAGGTGTTATTTGGAGTGGCAAGTTTGCTTACGGATGATATCTATGAGGGTACCGTGTTTCGGAATTGGGGGTACCTGTAGGTTCATTTATAATTTGTGTGAGATTGAGGGCAACAAGCTTAAGATTGTTAGGGTGGCTGGGGTGTTGAGCCTGTTCACATTTAGGTCGCGCTAGCAGCACGAGCTCTGAAAGATATGATGGGGGGCAATCATTCACATATAAAGTGCCAGAGCAGCAGCTGGGGGCAGAGGGTGGTCTATAGCAGGCGGGCACGGTGAGAGACTTGTTTTTAGAGAGTGTGGATATTTTAAAGTAGGAAGTTCAAATTGTTTGGGAACACGACCTGGATAGTATAACAGAACTCTGCATTGTTGCCAAGGTCTTTGAAGTAGATTGCAACTACGACACCCTTCTCGCGTTCTACTCTCTTGTCTGAAATTTGTAGGATTGAGGTAATGTCTGAATTTTTGTGGTTTTTTATTACTTCTCAACCAGGATCAGGACAGGGCATAAAACACCGGGTTGCATGAGTGTGCTATAACGTATGAACAAAACAAACCTTAGAGGAGGCTCTCTTAGATGTTGGAAGCCACTGAAGCCAACATACGGTTCACATGAAGTCACTCAAAAGAGAGCGCCTGGCGGGATAGTTGTGTAGGAGCCAAGGTATATCTCAGGCTGGTATATCCCTCTACATCACGCAGAGGTATACACGCAGGAGGAGTATGATTAAGGGTTACGGCTAGAGATATCATTTGAGAATTGTCGCCTAGCAGCTACTAGAGGCAGTAGAGTAAAAGGAGGCTTTTCTGCTAAGATGTTTAAGAAAATGTACAGACAGAAGTATGTGGTTAGGATGTGATACAGTCTGTGACGGGTCAAGAGCCTAGGTAGTGGAGTGTTAGGAATCAGCGAGATGAAGTGGCTCTAGAAACTTATTCAATTGACACCAGGTGACCTGTCACTCGCATATGTGGTGGTGGATTACCTGAGAGGCTCTTAAAGCACGTAGCAGGGCTGACTCTCGTGATCAGGTCGAAAAGCAATAACCGACTACAGGAACAGCATGGTACAGCGCACTATTTTTGGTACTATAGAGAGCATTGCTGATCGCCGTGATTCCAGTAAGGGTGCAGGCAGTATGAGCGTGGTTCGGATCCAGACAGACCTGGCGGCGTTATACCCTGGTCGCTACTGGTTAGCTCAAGCACCTCATATGGTCGAGGTCGTTCCTTGGTTCCTAGAGTTATACCTTGCTTTTGCGTGTTCCCGATTCTGTTAGCGCATTAGCGGTGTTCCGCCGTGCGGTGTGGTCTCCTTGTCGCCTGTGGTATGAGGTGATCACTCCACCATTCGCGGCAATATAGATACTCTTAGTGGTGTATCTGCAAATGGCAAGAGAGAGCCATGTGAAATATATTACATGCCAGGGCCCTAATAACTCAATATTAACATGTTATCGTGGTTGTCCCAGATAACTGCTTTCAAGAGAGCAGCCGCGCTACCACGGTTCACAGGTCTAGAGACCGATGTGTATGTGTCGGCGCCTCTACGGATGTTAGCGTCTGAGCGCACGCGCCCTACGAGAGGACTCTCCGGTTGGACTGAGCGTGGGTAGGTGACCAGTTGTGTAGGTTATAGGAGCTCTCTCTCGTGGCACTGCGTGGTTTGCGTCCTCCGGGGGCTTCCGTCGGCGTCGAGCTTCGTGGTCGCGAGCAGATTTATTCGACGCCGTACAGGCTCTCAGATCCGAGGTCGCAGGGCCGTGCGAGGTCAGGGTCCTTGGCCTCGGTGTAAGGGCGGCTGCGGTTGTTCGGAGTCCTCGCAGTCAGCCCCAAACAAGGAGGAGAGAGCACGGTACGGTGCCGAGTGAGAGGGGCCGGCGGGGGGATGACGTCGGCCTCCGCAGATCTGCTGTTGCCTAGACCGCCTCCAGCCGAATGGTGAGTCCTGAGGTAGGCTTCTCCTCGGGTTCGCCCTCCTGCCGTTGTGTGCGTACGTAACAGGCCACAAACGTCGCTCGGGACTCTAACGGGCGGTGTGCTGCATCATGCGGCTACGCACTGCCGATAGGAGGTCAGTGTTACATATATGGGCGCGAGCCAGCGCCTCGGCGGTTCCTGTTAGGATCTCACGGATCGCGGAAGGCTGTGACTGAGAGAGTATAGTTATTGTCCAGTATATTCCGGTGATCGCGCGCAGTGCGCGGCTTGCGATTGCCAGATAGTTGTCGGCGTTTAGAGGTCTTTACTCGATTGTCTATCAGGATAGGTTGATCGGATGACCCACCTAGGAGACGTGGTGGCGGCTGAAACAGACTCATTATCGTTCTGAGCCAGGCCAATTGTAGTTCCCGTGTGCTAATTCTTCGGGATGCTAGCTACAGTCCCTCGACTTGTCAGCGTTCGTAGGTGGTCAATTAGCTTAGTCATCTTGGAGCATTAGCTGCGTGTGGTTGCTAGACTTTGGCACACGGCTAGTTTATGAAGTACCCGCACACTGCGCTAAGCCGGGCGATCGAACTGCGATAAGCTTCCTCGCGGAGTATGTCGTGTGATTGCTCACAATTGAGATTGAGTCTTGCTTGGTGATTCGTTGTATCCACTTTGCGTGATCAGTCGTTGGCCTGGGCTGGAGTTTGCCTTTTGAGGACAAGTTCCAGCGGAATGCGCTCTCGTGTTAGTTAAAGTTGCTTGATATAGCCTATATATATTTCTGCTTCAGGATAAGAAGCATAATGCGAAGTCACAGGTGACAGTGAGTAAACTCATGGTCCTAATGTGTTATCCGAAGTCCATTCAGTGACCAGGTATATACTACACAACTGTGGACAATAACGCCATGTCCGTTGAGACAGTTCATATAAAAAACCGATCTTTCTGAGACTGGCTAGACTGACATGCCATTCCCTGGAGATTAGCCTCGGTGTGGGTTTACGTCATCTCTCTTGTCGGGGTGCTTGGTGCTCACTCGGTGCGCTTCCTATAGTTAGGTACCTATTGTCTTCGGGTTCTTATTCACATCGCTATGTTGCATAGCATTTCTTGAGAGGGGCTTACCCACATTTGAACGACTCATCCTTTTTTGGATATGATGTCACACTTAAAGTTTATTTCTCTCTTCATTTTGTAGACGACGGTCACTGCTACTAGCCGGCCTTGACGGAGAATGTCACTCAGCTCTCACTTAAACCGGACACTACAACGTTCGAGGCCCCACACACCAGGAGTATCTCTCTCTATCAGAAGCATTGCAAGTGTCATGCAGTATACTATTGAGAGAGATGTATAATCTCTTCTACATCTGCGACACTTAGATTCATACATATAATATCTATTTGATTTATTTGTGAGGATAAAATATCTCTATTCGGCCCATGGCTGTTTTAGTATTATTAATCACCGTCACGACGCCTGTCGCAATTGGGGATATTTATTTGAGAGGTGAGACCGCTAAAGTCGCGTCCACAGCGTCGTTATCACGGGGCAATGGAGTCTTTGGTTGAGTATTCACTTGGGGGGAGGTGACGGTCTACATCTGATTGTCACTCACACACTTTGTTGATACTCAGTGACAGGTAATTATTGAGCCACGCATTGCAATATGACAAGTAGCGCGCAAAAGCTAAAACGGATTTACATAGTCTATCGAGGCTAAAACCATTCATCACTTCAAATATATATACATCGCTACTATCATTAGAAGAAAATAATTCCGTAATAGGCGGAGCCCTGAGAAGACCATTTTGAGCTTGTCTAGTTTTGGGTCGGAATAACAGGCGAACTGACACAATCTAACCAAGGCACCAGTGGATATAAACGAGAGGATGTAACTCACACAGGACTTGGGCAGACACAGGAGCCAAGCAGAGACTGAGTTCGTCTGCGCGTTAATTGGGGCGGATCCAGGGGGCCTTCGTTATGTATAGGAGGACTTGTCATGGGAGTAATAAAACTGGAGACTAGGAATGGTTAGTTCTGAGCCGTAATTGAACCTGTGTGTCGGACTCATGATTAAGACATGTAAGCAAAGTTAACAATGATGCTCCTTGGCAGTCGTCAAGAATCTCATTAATGTTAACACTCCACTGCGTGCTGATCATTTTAGCGGCGGTGTTGGTTCCCGTGAAAGGAAGATTCCTTGAGGTTATAGTGGTTAAACATACAGAAAAAACATGGGACATATCTACCATAGGAAAAGATACGAAAGCAAACTTCAAGCACTTATAATCATAACAATGCCTCACATAATGAGAGGCGCAACGAAAGCGGTGAGGATTGCCCAAGTGCCAGTCGTTTTCTGACTTATGAGTCACCATCCCTCGGTGAACCATATCCGGTGGTAGTAAGCCCAGGATATTTTGGCAACTAATAGCAGAAGCGGGCGAAGCCAAGCTAAGCTTTACCTGTCTCACATGGCATGATTAGGTCGTTCACAACTCGATCAGAGAGCATAACCTAGCACCTGTGGGCTCGCTCGTAGTCTTGCTCTCTTGTGGTGATAGATTCGACTGCTACTCGCATCTGGTCGCACAGTATGGATAATCACAAGAGTCGAGTATAATAATAATGCTATACCTTTATTACTTAGTCTAGACATCCCACAGCTATGATGACATAATAATCCCACAACATCGACAAAAGACTATATTTGAATGACACTCCGAATTCCTCACCTTGCATACAATCAGAAACCGTAGCAGCGCTGGATGATGGCTGGGTATACATCGCTACCTATCTTCATCCGAACCTCTATATATTCATCTTGGAGCTCGTTGATTACGCCATACACATCACAGGACCCTTGGTACCCACACTAAACTCTCATTCAGCTTAGGAGCGCGCGTATCAGATGGGCCAAGATGGACATAAAGCAGAGTTTAATCTTTTAGTGACCCGCGGTCGGACCGTCTGGAGGTTAACGGCGTGAGTCGCTTCGCGGTTAGACGTGCATGAGCTTGAGTGGTACATCACACCAACCGATTAACACAGACCTGGATAATGATTACATGCGAGCGGCCTACAGGAAAGGAACAGCTCGGTATACTTGGTGAACGATCACACAGAAAAACTGCTGGATGACTGCATACATCCTCACTAGCGCGTACAGATAAACAGCTGAGACTTCACTTTTGTAACTTATGCGACCCTTGCAGAAATCCGCTGGATTACTCGATAACAACCTTCACAACCAGGAAAAACAGGCTCGGAAGTTACATCGATTAACAGCACCCACATGAAAAGACAGCTGATTCACTCTGACTGCAACCATCACCCTTACAAGATAAACCATTACTGGATTAACATCACCACAGAATAACACCTGGATTACTGATAACATCACCACAGAAAAACACCTGGATTACTGATAACATCACCACAGAAAAACAGCTGGAATACTGGTAACATCACCACAGAAAAACAGCTGGAATACTGATAACATCACCACAGAATAACACCTGGATTACTGATAACATCACCACAGAAAAACACCTGGATTACTGATTACATCATCACAGAAAAACAGCTGGTTTACGAATAACATCACCACAGAAAAACAGATGGTTTACGAATAACATCACCACAGAATAACATTGAAACAAAAAAGAAGAACATAAAAATCTCAAACAAACATTTTGGAATGTGTTGATGGTTTGAGATTGACGCTGTCATTCTTCTGTCTACATCTGTGTGTCAGGTGAGGTGGAGATTTAGGTTGGTGCCTTCAGCCAAAAGTTGAAAATAGTTTGTAGTTTATTTGAAAATACCAACTTTCCAAATACTTGAGGAAGTCAAATATAGTTTTATAGAGTTTAAACTAAAAGGCAACTATTTTCTGTGATAATCAAATACAGAAAACCAAATCATATTTGAAATCATTTTGAATACCTCTCAGAAAACCAAAATCCTATTTAAAGTAACTTGTTATTTGAAAAATACAATTTCTTTGATGGCTGACAAATATTTGATGGAAAACCAAAWATTACAAGTTAGTCGAATGAGTCTAAATATATGATCATTAGCACATGGTTTGGAGGGCTCWCAGATATGAATCTTAATTACAGCCTATAGCCTAGAATTATATTCATGAGGGACATGGAGTCACCTTAACATTAGAGTAGACCACTTTTTCAGGTTCAAAATGACTAACAAATATATTTTCATAATGAGTGAGACATAAGGTAATATATTAACACTTGACATCAAGTTCTTGAACATGTGTAGTAACTTTGTGATTATTACAATAGCAACATTGTTACATAGGACTTTGGAAATGTCTTTATAATGACATAATAATGGAGTTGAAACATAAGTGGAACAAGGAACCGTCACTATTCCTCTTGTGTACAGTACTTACAAAAACTCTCAGCTCATTATGTAATTAAAATGCAACAACCAATGTATTATGTAACAACACACTAATAAAACGTTGCTCCAAAAGTAATTACAGTTACAGCACAAGAAYAGTTTAATGTTAAGAGTTACTGAGAATGCTAACATTAACAACATAKTGCTATTAAATGTAGAGAGGAAACTAAATATAAAAAAACTTCCCCCTTGAATCAACTAAATCAAATATAACTTCATAAACAACAGGTGTAGACTAACAGTGAAATGCTTACTTACGGGTCATTTTCCCACAATGCAGTTAAAGATAAAGATAAAAAATATGAAATAAAACAGAAATAGTGACACAAGGAATAAATACACAGTGAATAACGAATAACAATGATGAGTAAAAAATAACAGTCGATGTGCAGGGTTACGAGGTAATTGAGGTAGATATGTACTGTACTACGGTGGCTGGAGTCTTTTTTAAGGTGACACTTTTTTGGGCCTTCCTCTGACWCCGCCTGGTATAGAGCTCCTGGATGGCAGGGAGCTCRGCCCCAGTGAGTCATCCATTAGTTTATGATTGCTTTTCTGGTTTGACTTGATTATGTACACCTGGGGCAATGGACATTCAGCAGAATGGACATTTACAGAACGTTCAGATAGAAATGCATTGTGTAGATTAAATATGACTGTCMGATAGATTGGAATAGTATAGGAGATTGTCTGTTCTCTATTCATTCTATTTTTCTATCTTCAACATGCAGTTCCAGATTCAGCTCTGCTATTAATTGAAGGCAGCCAATCCAATAGTTTTGGGAAAGTAGTCACTTCCTGAGATCTGTATAAAAATAGTTTTTGAAAATTAGTTGCTTTCTCAGATCTGTATTAAAATAGTTTTAAAAAGTAGTTACTTTCTGAGATCTGTATTCAAATAGTTAAAAAGTTGTAATTTATGATCTGTGTTCAAATAGTTGTTGTCACCTCCAAAATAACTAATTTCCATGAAGTATAGTTAATAAAACTATACTTGTTCCAGTTCTGGAATAGAGAACTATAGTTAAAACTACAGTTGTCCCAGGTCTGGAATAGTCTCCGGAACTAAAGAAATTGTAGCTAACACTACAGTGTCCCAGTCAAAAGAAATAGTACCGCTGACAGTTGTCGGGCAGGTCTGGAAGGAATTTTGAAAACGGATATTTGTGGCTAGGTCTGGAACTACAAGAAGTATGGTTAAACTAGGTAGTTTTGCCCCAGGTCTTGCAAGAAAGAAAGTCATACGTTAAACGTGTGTTGTTCCAGGTCTGGCGTAAGAAGTTGATTACCTTTATTATACTAGAGTTTGTCGCTAGTCTGGAATAGCGGTGTTAGAAGTACTAAGTCTAAATTCTTATTCTACAGTTGTCGCAGGTCTGGGAATATCAGAATTCCAATTAGTTACTACAGTTGGTCTCCTTGCAGGTCTCGGAATAGAGCAATTTTCGATGTTAACACTTACGTTGTCCAGTTCTGGTATATAGTGAATTATTAGTTACACACTACTACAGTTGGTCCCTATTGGGTCCTGGAGTATTGACGAAGACTTATACGTTAAACTATAGTTGTCCCAGGTCATGGAATGAGAACTATAGTTTAAAACTTATATCTGTCCCAAGGTTGGAATACGACGAATAATAGTTATACACTACAGTTGGTGTCCCCCTGGTCGGATTAAGAGAAATATAGTGCTACACTAAGTTGTCCCAGGTTCTGGAATAGAGAAGTGTATGATGTTTGTTGAACAACTATAGTTGGTCCCAGGCTCATGGGAATAGGGAACTCATACTGTACTATAGTCCCACGCCTGCGTTGAAAGAGAATTATGGAGTTTAAAGCTAATGTTGCTCCCCAGTCTGTTATAGGAGCGAAAAGTCACGTTTAAACTGATAGTTGCTCCCAGGTTCTGGATATTTGGACAGTGTAGTAAACTATAGTTGTCGACGCGCTCTGGAATGAGATATTCGTAAAGTATAGTGGTGGCCAGGTTCTGGACAATAGAGTGTATCCTCTACTTGTCACACACAACTTCAGTTCTCAGCTTCTGCATCCTCCGGTGTTGACCCGTCCAGTTTTCGTTTGTGGTGTGTAGAAGTTGGTGAATAATTTTCGCCGGTATTTTCCAACCATTTGTTCCATTCCGCAGAATACATCCACTTTCCTCTTAGTCGGGTCACGGGAGTCTCCCGCAAAACCCAAGTGGGAACCCTCCCCTGATATTTCCCGTCAGATCTAACTTGCTTGAGTCTGGTGCTTGTACGGTGATTGACTCGAGGTGTCTTGCTGCTATAAAATTGTATTGTATCCTTTCTGCAACCATATCAAGATTGGGCACTAAGGGCAAATTCACCATCCCTTGTATACATATTTGTAAGTAATGCAAGCTGCGCCCCAGGCAGCTGTCTCTTCTCTGCGGTATTCCATTCCTAGGTTTTCCAAAGCTAAGGGTGGGGGACTGTTGCGGCTCGCATGCTTGCCCTCCCTGTGGCGGTATTAGTCGGCCTGACACAGACGTTTGATTTCAGCAGCCCCCTGACCAGGCCATAATATCACTTTTGTTGTAAAAGTGAAGAAAAGCGTTCTACGCACACGTGATCTGGAAAGGCCTCGCTATACGGCATTCGTTGCTAGCGCTTTAAGGCATGTGCAGAGAGTAAACTATACTGGAGTTGATTTACATAATCCTGCATACACAGTTGGTAACGCGTCTTGAGAACTCCAGCCCGTATGTTGCGCTGAACGTTCACCGAATTCCAGACAATCTTGTGCATTACCCTATTACTACCTGTTAAACCTCGCGCCTCTTTCTGTCGTATCGTTGAGATTCCCAAAAGATTAGGACAAGTCTTGCTGCAATCATCCCCTCTTGCAAAGGAGCACCAATTCACACTAGATTCCAAACTTGCTAACAGACTATTTTATCGTGGATCTACCACCTGCCTCCGGTTTCAAGGTCTTCCGACGGCCAAGTGACAAAACCGACCCTCTTATGCTGTCTACTCTCTCGGGAATCCCACCGTACCTTTGTTCTAAGCTATCGAGACTGGTGTTCCAGTATGCGTCTCGGCAATCCACAACAACGAGGTATGTGTTATTGTTAGAGAGGAGAGCTGAACACGCAGATGCAGACCGCGCGAAGTACGTGGGATTCCGATGAATGGTCGTATATCCCTGTTTGTAACTGGCTTTCGTGCACTTTGTAGAAAGGCAGTCAAGGATAGATATTGGCATCTGTAGCAGTTTCTGGCTCTAGTGTCATCTGCTCTCCGCTCTCTTTGACAGAGCGCGTGGGATGATCGCAGCAGCCTTTCAATCTTGGGTGAATCTTCAGACGTAGGTTCCGAAAGATTTGCAGGTCGAACCGGCTAGCTAATAAGTTGGTGGCAACACTTCGGGTTCGCCTTGGTCTGTCGGACCACATTCGCTGGTTTTCGAACGTTAAACGTGGTTGCCAATTACACTGTTTATGCAAGCTGCTCCCAGTTGTGTATCACTTCTTCACAGTCCTTACAACGCAGTCATGCACAAGTGCCTTGTGCGACTAGTTGCCGCAGACTCAACGGTTAGATGCGTTCCTTGTGTATTAAGGGAAAGAATGGTATTTTGTGAATTTGGCCTTCATTGGGCTGGAATCAAGACGTTTACGCGTTATACTGGCCGCCAGGCCGGACGTCAACCGACCTTCCCTGGCTTTCACTGTGGGGAATATCCGGTGCAGGGCTCCAGCTTCCTTTCGGGGCACTGCTTCGTTGGTACTTAATTATACACAGCAACTGTAGACTTTTGTCTCTTATCCGACGTGAGTCGTGATCGATTGTGGCAGTAGGAGTACTACGAATCGTTGATCGCAAACAATCACGTTCAAGCAAGTACAGCAATTGCTCACAAAGTAGATCTGGGAAATATTCTATTGGAGGTTGTTAACATTCCTAGCGTTTGGGGTAAAGGGTACCAGGACTTACTCCGATTAGATGGAGAACCGTGTGTTCCCTTCCGGATATTCGGTCCTGTGGGGATGGACACTATTTGAAGAGTACCTGTGTGCTTACATCAGTCCCATTACACTCTACCTACAACTGCCGCGAATTACGTGCCCATGACACTGAAGCACTGAATGTGTCTCTGAGAAGAGGTCCTGGCTATTTGTTCCACGACTGCGGACACTATAACTTTTAAACATAGGTGCTGTCGTCTTCCAGACCTCTGGCGACTTTAACTATAGTTTGTCGACTGACACTCCAGATCCCAGACCGGGTGGGCACACCTAGGCTATATGTGGTTTAACTATATTTCTCTTATCTGTCAGACCTTGGGAGGCAGGACTATACACTTTCATACACTATAGGCTGTGTCTTTATCACGGGTGCTGGCTGACTATAGTTTTAGAGTATACTGGTTCCCTGGTAGTTTCCAGACCTGGACATTATGATGGGTTGGAGACTATACCTCGGGTTCTGCGAGGGTGTTTCAAGACCCTGTGACAACTATAGTTGTAACTATATGTGTCTCCCTTATATTGGCAGCACATCGGGAGGATGTTCACTTGTAACGTGGGGAACTCCTACTCTTTCTTATTACCCACGATATCCTGGGGAACATTTGTTTCATACTTTGTTTTAATCTATAGTTCTCTTATTCCAGACTTGTGACAGACTATATGGTTTTTTTAATCGTACATTCTCTTTGCTGACTTCAGAGGTCGCGTTTGTGGACATACTGTTTATGTGGCTCTTCAAACTATACTTTATTTGGTTCTCTTTTCCACGACTTTTGTTGGACTACGTTACTGTAGTGTTACTATCACATTTTTTCTCTTAGTTCAGACCATGGGATCAACTGTAGTTTTAACTCCATAATTCTCTATCTCCTAGACACCTGGGAGCGTCTCTGGTCTGTGTTATTATCTCTATACTTCCTATTTCCAGATCTCTGGACACTATCAGGTTACTATACTTTTCACTACTACTCCCAGGACCTGGGCAGCACTACACCGCTTGGAACTCAGGCCTCACGGTCACTTCTTCCTGGTGTCAAGATGTGGACAACTATTCAGTTTCACAGGCATTCACTCTCACTTTAACTTCGCAACCTGAGAACAACCTATCCGGTGTCTAACTATACTCTCGTTTCTATTCAGACGCCGGAAACTGGTAGTCTGTTCATTTACTGATTCTTCTCATTCCAGACCTGGGTTGACAACTGTAGTGTACTATAGCCACTTATTTCTTTTATTCCCAAGACCCTGGGACAGCATCCTGTACCAGTTTTAACTTAATAGTCTCGCTCATTTCCAGAACTGGACCATTAGCATATAGTGTTTTGTATTAACTAATATTGCATCCGGGAAACGACGATTATTTGGTAGCTGACATTACCCCAACTCATTTTTGATCCACAGACATATTATTACAACTTTTTTAATAACATATTGCATACAGATCTGCACGAAACACGAATGTCAAAAAATTCGTATTTTTTGTATACCCGACTGGTAGGCAATGCTGTCTACCTACTTTCCCAAACCTTATCTTGGCCCCACCTTGTCGCTCGTCTCTAAGTTAATAGCTGGAGAGCTAGAACTGGCGTGGCGAGGACTCTGTCTTCGCTACTGTTGAAGGACTTAACGAAACCCAATAGAATGAATACCCGAGACAACCAGTACAGATCTCCTATGAATACCTCGATCGCCACATCTGGTCGAACAATCATATTTAACTGCTACCGCGGTGCATTTCTCTATCTTTACTCTCGTTGTGATAAATCATCTCGCTCTGAGAGTGTCCGCATTGCCCCAGTGCGTCACTATAGGATTCAAGTCTCCAACCAGAAACAGCCATTATTTACTAATGGATGTAGCGGTCAGCTCCGCGCGCTCGAGCTCGGGCCTGCCACATCCTATTGAGTACTTATCTCAGTGCCGTTGTCCTTAGAGGAAGGGCCCATTACAAACAGTTGTCCCACCTTGTGCTAACAGAAGACCTGCTTCAGGCCACCGCTAGTTACGCGGTACCTACTATCTACCAACGTCAACTTACTCCGTTTTCGTCCACAGCCGCTGCCCACCTCGGACGCTAGTATGTTCTTTTAAATCTCATCCCTTGTTATTGCCTTCGTCTACATTGGCCACTGTCGCCGTCACTTTATTTTCAGTTGTGTCACTATTGTTTCTTGTTTTAATTTCATAACTTCTATCTGTATCTTATATCTTTTTAAACTGCATTGCTGGGTATAAATGAACCCGTACAGTAGCATTTCACTGTTAGTCCTAACCTGTTTGTTTGTATAAGTTATATTTGATTTAGGTTGGATTCCCAGGGGGACCATGTGTTTTATACTTTTCAACGGGTCCTCCTCTACATTATCATTAGCAATACGAGCCTTGTCTAATTTTATTGCATTCTCAGTAACCTCTTAACATTAACCTGATTCGGTTTGTGCTGTAACTCGTATATTACTTTTGGAGCACGTACGTTTCTATTTAGTGCTGTTGTTACATAATTCACATTGGTCTGTTCGCATATTAATTACAGTAATGAAGCTGAGAGTCTTCATTAAGTACGTACCATTTAGCAAAGACGAATTTATGTGACGGTTTCCCTTGACTTGCACTCTATTTCGCTCTTTCATCCCATTATACGTCATCTATGAAGAATCTTCCAAAGTTCGCTCTCATGTTTAACATGCCTTGCTGATCGTACTCCATATCAAAAGTTCTTTACACATGTTCAACATTGAACTTCGACTCGACTCTACAAGTGTTCTAATATCACCCTTATGTCTCACTCATTATTGAAATATATATATGATTAGTTCCATTTTGAGCCCTAGAAAATTGTCGGTTACTACTTCTATTTCATGGTCTACGCCGTTGACTCCATGTTTCCTCATCTGAAATTAGCTAATCTAGGCCTATACGGTGTGTTAATGCTAACGCATTCGGATCTCTCGTCGATGCCTTCCTTCCACACACCAGCCCGTGGCTACATTGATCCATATATGTTAGGAGCTAATATCGACTAATTGCTGCAATATTGGTTGGCCATCCACTATACTACTTGTGCAGTCCCATTCAAGAATTGTATTTTTCATTAATAATAGAGTACCCTTGTTAAATAGGATTTTCGGTGTTTCTGACAGGTATTCAACGATGATGGTCAAATGGAGGTGAGTTGGCTATATTTCTGTATCTGATTCACCTAAAGAATATTTATGTGTGCTCTTTTTAGTTTAAACTTCTACTAAGAACTTATCATTGTTGCTCCACTCAATGTATTTGGAAAGTCTTGTATTTTTCAAAGTAACTACAAACTATTTTCACACTTGGCGTGACCGGTCACCCCAACCTTAAGACTCTCCACCTCAGCGTGACCTTTACACCAGATGTCACGACAACGAGACGATGACTGCGTCAATTCTCGAAGCCAGCCGACACTCATTCCAAAATGTTTCCCTGTTTATGAGACTTTTTAATGTTCTTTCTTTTTTTGTGGGTCATATGTTTTTTATCTTTCTGTGCGTGAGTGTTAGCGCTCCAACACACCATTTTCTTGTTTGTCGTGTGGTGATGTTTTCTATCGTGTACCAACCAGCTCGTTTTTCTTTGTTGATCGAGGTACACTCAGTACCTCGGTGTTATCATCTTGTGGTAGCACCGACTCTATCTAGCTAATCCACGGTGTTTATGGTCTGTTTTGGTTGAACTGTCTACTCAGTATTCCAGCTATCGTTTTTCTGTTGTTGCTGATACGTGACCATATTCGCAACCAGCTGATTTTTTCTGGTGGTCGAATGATTATCAGACATCTTTAGGCGGTTTTCCGGGGTGTGTGTATGTTATTCAAGTAATCCAGGTGTTATCTGTGGTGATGTATCCATGTACATTTCCCACCGTGTGTTATTCTGTGTGTGATGGTTACAGTTTAATGCCCGCCGTTCTTCTGTTTTGGTCTGTGGTGATCGTTATTCCAGGTAATCCAGCTGTTTGTTCTGCTGGGATTTTTATCAGTATCCAGTGTTCTGTTTTCTGCGGTGTGTGTGAGTCGTTTACCTCTTTGTTTGCTAGTCTAACTCCAGCTGTTTTTTCTGCTTGGCATGATTAGCCACGCTCAGCTCCAGCTGTGTGGTTCTGTGGGTGATGTTACCTAGTTATCTCCAGCTGGGTTTCTCTCGCATGGTTCGTGAATGTCATTATCGAGTTATTCCTACCTGTTTGTCTTTGTGCGTTCCGATGTTGTATTTCCCATTAATTTTCAGCTGGCTCATGAAAGTTAAGAAAGTAATTATTTCCGAGCCTGTGTTGCCAGGCTAAGGATCTAAGCTTTAGCACCCGACGCTTATGAGGTTGGCTCGACAGGGTGTTGAAGTCAGGTGCCAGTAATCAAGACTAAACTGTAATAGAGTGGAGGGAGATAGTGTGAGTATGGCTCTTGTCGAGGTGTGCTGGGTAACTAAGTATCACTTGTATTAACGCACTATATATGGACTCTGGATGATAACCCACTCCATCGCGCATGCGTCAGTATTATTTCAAACCCACTACACTCTCGATACACAGCGCCACACGTGGAAATATGTTCATCACACTCTGCGTGCTTGGCATCTTTAGTCACAGATACAACCAGTGGTTCATTTGCGTTCCATAACAACAACACTTTGGCCACCGGCAACTCACGCTTCTCACGTTGTTAGTATTTGTGGTGTTGTTCTGTTAGTTTTTCTTTATTATTGGTCTGCTCTGCTTTTGTTTTCGACTCTAATACTTGAGAAGGTTCAACTGTTTTTCAGAGTTAGCCCCTTTGAGGTGAAAGCAATGCATGCGTTACCTTGTATTTAACTGGAGGCAGTCGAGTTAAGTTATATAAATTTCTGTATTTACAGATGACAGGCGGCTGCCCCGTGTCCTTCGTTGGTCGGTTCCGCGTGCCGGACGGTCAATACCCCGTTCTACGGATTTCGTCTTGGGCCCCCAGCGTGAGTCCACAGTTGGTGCTTTGCTGCGCCTGTGTCGCCTCTGTGAGCACTGTCAGATCACGGCGGTTGTCCCCGGTGATACAGCCTGGATATACATATGATAAATCTCTGGGAATCTCCATTCGTCAAACTGACGATGGATATCTTGTGGAGCTTCGCGCTTGGTGCTTTCGTGTAACACTCGTCACTGTTTCTGTACGTTCGCAGTGGCCACTTAGTGGTAAATTAGAACTGAAGAATAAGATAATCAAAATAGGTTATAGGAGCTAATGATACCATAATAAGGCTTGAACGATAATTATGATATGGCTTTTCCAATATAAATTTTAATGTTTACATATATATTGTACCATATCAATATATAAATCATATAATGTGTAATCCATGGTTATGAATGTACTGGTACTGACATTGGAGGTGTTCGGGTGAGGTGAGTACCTTGCAACAAATATATTGGTGCAGGATCCGTCCTCCTATTTGGTAAGACTCTTCAACTAATGCTTTCAAACATGGGCAACTTATCGGCAGAGTGACATAACCCACCCTGCCATTGCGTCTAAAGATGAACTCCAAGTGGCTTAGCGAGTTCGGAGCCTTGTGCCACGTCTTGCGTTTCTGATTTCGCCTATGTAGTTTTTCGTGGTCCTGCCATACTGATAACGTTACTGTCACCTTTACGGCATCATCCGTATCTACTTTTATTACTTCCGGCCACAGGGAACTTCAATATGGTTCTTGGGCTACAAACCGCTCTCTCTGCATAGAGTCTTTCCTTGCAACCCGCCTTCACCCACCACCTTACAATACGTTCAATTATTTTCTACTTCTCAATTCTGAACAATCCACCTCTCGCGTTTCGGGCGTGGAAGGCTAGGCCAGGGGCTAATTCAGTTGCTTTGAAGTCTAGCCTCTGCCCAGCTTACCAGAGAGACTACTTTCGAATCAGCTTAGCTTCAGACAGCTATCTTGTATTGCTGCCCTTCCGAAACTTAGCCGGTTTGCTGTGTCTAGCGTTGGTGTTTTCTTACGAGCTTGCATCCCACTGTTGTCACTGTGGTCATTGCGCTCATTTTCTTTGCTCGATAACGTCCGGCAGCTCTTTGCAACCGGACTCCGGACCGGTCGCATTCCCGGCAGACCTCCTCTTTCTCTCAGTGTCCGCGCATTCCCACCGCAGGCGGTCTGGACACTTGTACCTTGATTTTCCGCAGCCTAGCTGAGGCTGCAATTAACGTGTGAACTATTTTGGCTTACGTCGAGGGGCGCTTGGAGCAAATCTCTATATTGTCTGGCTACGCATGCTGAAGGGTTCATCATACCATACCTGGACCTTCGTGTTCTTTGCTTGTTCTGACTCGCAGAGTAGGCGCAACTTCTCCACTCTTGTTTTGTTTCTGTCTGTGTTTCCTGGCCTTGCCCTGGCCGGCCTTCTGGGGCCCCTGGTCGCTGGCCTGTTCCCCTGCCCGCCTGGGCTGGGCTGCTGTTTCGTGGCGCTCGGCTTGCCCTGCCTGCTTACCTGGCCGCTGGGTGGCTGCACTGTTTCCCTGGCCGCTGGTCGTGCTGTTTCAACTGGCCCCTGGCTGGCTGCCTGTTTCCTGGCCCGTTGGACTTGCCTGCCTTTTCCACTGGCCCGCTGGCGGGCTGCTGTTTCAACCTGGCCAGCTGGCTGACTGCCTGTTTCCTGGGCCCGCGGCTCTCACTGATTACTGCTGGCTGACTGTTTTCCCGCGGGCCTTACACCTGACTGGGACCTGCCAGCGACTGACTGCCTTGTACGTTTATTTTCTGCCAACGACGCGGCACTTTTAGCCGAACTGGACCGCCTCCGTGGCCGCGCTTGGTAGCCCTGTACGATATCCGCATTTTCCCTGTAGGGCGCCTAAGTCCCTTAGCTGTCTTATCGGCTTTGCTATTTGAAATCGCAAGTACACTGCTTAGCGATCAACTATTATTTATATTATTATCTCTCCTTATTGAGTTTTTCCTTGGGGTGCACTAGTACAGGCTTTGGTGTATCCGATATTTGGACTTGATCCCCTCAACTACCTTACACCGCACACACACACTCACGAACGCCTGCCCACTTTCACCCTCACTTCCGACTGTGGAAACGCACGTTTATGTGATACATCTACAAATCAGACGCCCATTCCTAATGGCTGCTGGACCCCCTCCTGAGATGCAATATAGGCCACCCGGCCCAGCGGGTCTGATCCGCCACTCAGTTACCCTTCTTAAACCAACACTTCGGGACTCACTGGAGCCCTCCCCTTTGGATTACGATCAGGCATCCCGCCACTGTTAGCATGCTTCGCTGAATCTTCGTATTAATATGCGGGTTGTCCATCTGACTGTGTCTGGTTACCGATGTTTAGTTGGAGTCTCACTTGTAAGACCCCGACTGGTTCGTAGGCCCCACATGTCTCTCTTTAACATACTCGCAATTCTCTCAGGTTACACCACCCTTATATGCACGCATTTTGTTAACCATGCTACCTCCTGGTGGTCTCTAATGATTGTTTCTAGTAGATCAAATATCGTCTCTATCAAGCGTGCCCTGTGTCAATCTCGAACCTAGGTACTCCACTGTACTTCATCTTACTTCCTGATCCACATTATCCTTGGCGTCTTGTAATTTATTTCCCTCTTAAAATCTATTTTATTTTCTGCTCCGCCCATGAACACCTCCCTCTTAACTCTCATTCGCTCTAAGTACGCCCTCTATGGTCAGCACCAATTCAATCAATAATGTTTTAGCCGATACACAGCTTCCCCCACGTCCTACTCCGCCTTCTTTGTTTCTCTGGTGATTTGTTAGAGGGGAACCACACGCGCCCTCAGCCATCAGCACCCGGCTCATCTCCTATTCCCCACAAGGCGCTCTCTTTTTGAAATCGACTTTCTGTACCGTTATACGCCCTTGGCTTCATGTCGAGGGTGTTAAATTCACCTCTAGACGGAGCCTCTCTACAGTCTTTTGTCTTTTGTGTCGGACTGGCTTTCTCTGCAACTTCTGCCAACCCGGGAATCGTTTTAACGTTCGTCCGACATCTGTTAATCCTTGTACGCAAGCACCACGTGCATCCCTTTTAACAACTCTTTCAGGACTTGCACCAATACAAACTTCTTTCTATGAAGGATAGAACGGCCAAGGAGAGGGGCGGCTGTGCACATCTAGGGCGTGCAAAGCCTGTTTACTGCTTTGAGACTTCCCCTGTTAAGCTTCTCCTCTGGTTATGCAGTAGGTAACTGTTCCCAATATATTTGACCTCTCTACTTTATATAAAAGGCCCCTCTTCTTTAGAGAACACGCTCTTCTTCAAGGCCCTTTGTTGCCCTACACGGCTCGTCATCCACCGTGATTCATCATCTTGCTGCCCCACAGCGTCCTGTTGCTTCTGGTTACAACTATATGTGTAACTTGGATTGCCCTCCCCATCTAATATTCAGAGCTCGTGCTGACAGGCGATTTCCCACTAGGAACTCTATGCAACCACCCACCTCGGCCACCAATCCACCCACCAAGCCTTACCATATCTATGCTTGGTGCTTCTTTGCCCCAGCATCGTCACATGTGCGAAGATTAGGTATTTGAATTGAATGCCTACAGGTACCAACCCCAATTTCACGATCAAACACACGGGTCCCTCCTCATATGTATCATCCACAACGGTGCTCTCCCCAACATCACCACCTCTGCTGTTCTTCCTACAAGATCTCAGCGTTTGAGGCACTGCTCATTGCCTGCGAGTCCGTATGGTCAGCGGCCAACACTGACCTCCACTCATCCACCTGGTCAAAGACGCTCACCCTCGAAAACTCTCAGTGAGCTAGTCGCCTTTCTATCTCTGCAACTGCTTTCTGGTGGTAAGCCCATGGAAGGCTATTGACTCTCACCCAGTACAGTAGAGGGAATGCTCTGGTTCTTTGCTCTAAATAATGCCCTTCCTCACCAATCTCTCGACTAAGCAGTCGCCTCATGCATATTCGAAATTTAGAACCAGGAAGCAGACTGAATCCTTGGCTCTCCTGACCTGACTGCCCTTCACAACTCAACAAAAGACAGCCGTAGCCGTGGTTCTGCATTAGCAATCGAACAGCGCCCCGTGGATATGCAACTCTTCAGGGAAGCAGAAACCAATATACACCACGCCGTTAGGAACAGCAAGGCAGCTCCTGTTTTCAAGCAGGGGATTTGTTCTCTCCTCACGACTATAATTCAAAAAAAAAGTTCTCCGGCCAGACATGTTCTCCGTAACAGTCATGGAGAATAAGAACACCCTCCTCCCAGCGCTCCCACCGTTCTGAAGATCAGGAAACACTGTCATCTTTCACTCGACAAATCCCACTATCACATCCGTAGATTTCAATAAGCACTTTTCTCAGTCGGTCTTTGGCCATTGCTTTTCCACCGTGGCTACCCTACCTGCACCAACCACGGCATCGAACAAGCACCCTCCGCACCCTCAATGCGCCAACCCTCCCGGTGCTACTCTTCTTTTCGCCCAAGCTTCCCCATTTAGCTGCGCCACCACTACATTGTTGCGGGATGTTCACCTATGCAGTTCGTGCAAAATCTGGACCTTACCAATCAGCCGGGCTAGATGAATCTGGACGCACTTTCTTTCCTAAAACTAACTGCTGAATTATGTGGCAATTTCTTCCTCATTCTCCTTTTTCACCTCTCTTTGTCGCTGTCGCACCCCAATGATTGAAAGCAGCTGCGGTTTATACCCCTCTTCAAAAGGGTGTTGGGACTACCCTTCGACGTCTAGATGCGACACCGACCTATATGCTAGTCCTACCACACTGCCTATTCTAAGGTCGTGAATGCCAAGTCAACAGATTCTAGCACAGATGTCACCTTCCAGCCCGACCTTATCTCGTTCGAATCCCATCTCGATACACGTACTCTCCGCAAGCAATCTCTGCGTTTCAGAGCTGTCATCCCCGCCGGCGTGCAA
>NW_019942819.1:269618-278516 GCF_002910315.2 Salvelinus sp. IW2-2015
TCTGGAATAGAGAATTATAGTTAACACTACAGTTGTCCCAGGTCTGGAGTAGAGAAGTATAGTTAAAACTATAGTTGTCCCAGGTCTGGAATAGAGAACTATAGTTAAAACTATATTTGTCCCAGGTCTGGAATAGAGAAGTATAGTTAACACTACAGTTGTCCCAGGTCTGTATAAGAGAAATATAGTTAAAACTATAGTTGTCCCAGGTCTGGAATAGAGAAGTATAGTTAAAACTATAGTTGTCCCAGGTCTGTATAAGAGAAATATAGTTAAAACTATAGTTGTCCCAGGTCTTGAATAGAGAAGTATAGTTAAAAGTATAGTTGTCCCAGGTCTGGATAAGAGAAATATAGTTAAAACTATAGTTGTCCCAGGTCTGGAATATGGAAGTGTAGTTAAAACTATAGTTGTCGCAGGTCTGGAAGAGAAGTATTGTTAAAAGTATAGTTGTCCCAGGTCTGGAATAGAGGACTATTTCAGACACAACTTC
Organism: Salvelinus sp. IW2-2015; assembly: GCF_002910315.2. NCBI lineage: Eukaryota > Metazoa > Chordata > Actinopteri > Salmoniformes > Salmonidae > Salvelinus > Salvelinus sp. IW2-2015. The sequence goes on from NW_019942819.1 coordinate 270,112, forward strand.
AGTTTCAGTCTGGCACCGTGTTACCCGCCAGGTTTGTGTTAGAGTTGAATATTTTCCCGGTATTTTACAAATGTTCCATCCCGAGAATAAACCACTTTTTAGTCGGGTAACCTGGTATTTCCCGCCAAAACCAGAAGTGAACCCACTCCCTGATATTTCCCAGATCTACTTGTTGAGCTTGCTGTACYTGTTGAACTGATTGTCTTGCTGTATAAATTGTAGTATCATCTGCAAATCATCAGATAAGGCATAAGGAAGTTCATTGGTATATATTAAGTAAAGAAGTGGCCCAAGGCAGCTGCCCTGCGGTATTCCACAGTTTAAAGCAGGGGTGGGGGACGTCCGGCCTCCGGGCCGTATACGGCCTACAAGACCGTTTGATCAGGCCCCTGAGCCAATTCATAAATACATTTCTTTTTAAATAAAAAAAGCTCTAGACGTGAGTCTGGAAAGCTCGCAAAGGCATTTTGTGAGCGGTTTAAGGATGTGAGAAGTAAACAACTGGAGTTGAACATAATTGCAACCACGTTTAACGTCGAACCAGCGGATGTTGGCGAACCAGCGAACCAGAAATTGTTGCAACCCTTATTACTAGCCTGTTCAACCTCTCTTTCGTATCGTCTGAGATTCCCAAAGATTGGAAAGCTGCTGCGATCATCCCCCTCTTCAAAGGGGAGACACACTAGACCCAAACTGCTACAGACCTATATCTATCCTACCCTGCCYTTCTAAGGTCTTCGAAAGCCAAGTTAACAAACAGATTACTGACCATTTCGAATCCCACCGTACCTTCTCCGCTATGCAATCTGGTTTCAGAGCTGGTCATGGGTGTACCTCAGCCACGCTCAAAGTCTAAACTATATCACTATTCACCCATCGATAAGAGACATTCTGTGCAACCGTAATTCCGAGGCTTGGACTCGGTAATCACCACATTCCTATCGGCAGACTCAACAACTTGGTTTCTAAGTGACTGCTCGCCTGGTTCCACCAACTACTTCTCTGATAGAGTTTAGTGTGTCAAATTGGTTGTCCCGTTGTCCGGACCTCTTGGCAGTCTCTTATGGGGGAGCCAACAGGGTTTCAATTCTACACCAAATACCTAGGTGGTCCTGGTTAGACTGTAAACTCTCCTTCAGACTCACTTAAGGCAAATCTCAATCAAAATTAAACTAGAATTGGCCTTGCTATTCGCAACAAAGCATCCTTCACCATGCTGCAACAACCTCGTAAAATGACCATCCTCCGATCCTCGACTTCGCGGATCATCTACAAATAGCCTCCAACCACCTACTCAACAAATTGGAAGAGCAGTCTAAATCACAATGCATCCGTTTTGTCACCAAAGCCCCATAATACTACCGAACACCACTGGCGACCTGTATTGCTCTCGTTGGCTGGCCCTCGCTTCATCCTTCCGTCGCTAACCACTGGTTCGCAGGTCCATCTACAAGTTTTTGCTAGGTAAATCCCCGCCTTATCTCAGCTCACTGGTCACCATAGCAGCACCCACCCGTAGCACGCGCTCCAGCAGGTATATCTCACTGGTCACCCCCAAAGCCAATTCCTCCTTTGGTCGCCTTTCCTTCCAGTTCTCTGCTGCCAATGACTGGAATGAACTGCAAAWATCACTGAAGCTGGAGACTCATATCTCCCTCACTAGCAATAAGCACGAGCTGTCAGAGCAGCTCACAGATCACTGCACCTGTACATAGCCCATCTGTAAATAGCCCTTCCAACTACCTCATCCCCTTACTGTATTTATTTATCTTGCTCCTTTGCACCCCAGTATCTCTACTTGCACATTCATCTTCTACACATCAATCACTCCAGTGTTTAATTGGTATATTGTAATTACTTCGCCACTATGGCCTATTTATTATCTTACCTCCCTCATTTGCACACACTGTATATATACTTTTTTTACTGTATTATTGACTGTATATTTGTTTATTCCATGTGTAACTCTGTGTTGTTGTATGTGTYGAACTGCTTTGCTTAATCTTGGCCAGCTCGCAGTTGTAAATGAGAACTTGTTCTCAACTGGCCTACCTGGTTAAATAAAGGTGAAATAAAATAAATAATAACTTTTTTTTWTTTTTTTATGTGCCAGATGGCCTACAACACGAAGTCATTGAGCTGCAAAGCAATGACGAGCTCAAAGCCAAGGAACAATAACCTCCCTCTCCTTGAGTTCTACAAAATGTACGTTTGCGCTGAGCATTTCCCTGTTCTGAGGAGACATGCACTGCGTTCGGGACGACCTACTGCTGTGAGCAGTTCTTTTCCAAACTGACTCTTGCAAAGACTCGATTCCACTCAAGACTGACTGACACAGACCTGGAAAACCAGCTGCGAGTAGCGTCATCTTCACTGCCAGCTGACATCAAACGCCTCGTCAAAGATAAGCAGTTTCAGCCATCACATTAGAGGTGAGTTTCAACAAGTAATCATAATAACAACAACATTATTTACAATACTAATATATATTTAAATAGGACTAGCACTTTTCTAAATACTCAAGGACACAAGAAACATCATAAAAGTCATATTTAAACTATAAAACCAATGTCTGTGATTAAAGTCACATTAAAACATGAATAAAGCAGAAAATAGCAAATTTTTATAATATGGCCCCCAAATTAATTTATAAATATCAAAATGGCAAAAATGTTCCCCACCCCTGGTTTAAAGCATGAGGGGAAGAAAACGAACCATTGATGTAGGTGGACTGTTTCCTGTCAGTTAGATATTACTGTACCCAATTCAATGCKGACTCCTTAAACCCATAATGCAATAATTTTGTCAAAATTATATAATGATTCACTAAATCAAATGTTGTACTAAAATCTAAAAATAGTACACACACAAACCTGCCATTATCCATAGCATTGAGCCACTGGTCAGTCATGTCAACCAATGCAGCGGTAGTGGAATGTTTTTTGTGAAAAGCATGCTAATTGGCTGTGATCAGATCTTTCTTTTCCATGTACTCCCATATTTGTGTACTCACAATACCCTCCAATATTTTACTGCGTGAAGGGAGTAGACTAATTGGTTGACTATTAGCAGGAGTAATGTGTTCTTTGCTGTCTTTCGGAATTGGACACAGCTTAGCATGCTTCCATACATTTGCAAACATCCCCTTTTCCAGTGATCAATTCAATATTTACTTCAGTGGAGCTGCAATCTGGCGATCAGCATAGTGAAGTATAAAATTGTCCATAAGATCATAACCTGTAGATTTACCATCGGTAATGACTTCAATAGGTTTAACACCTCCTCKACTGACACCATTTGTAGACTAAAAGAGCAGGTTTGTTTGCTCATAATATGATCATCAATCCATTGTACAATAGCTTGTTTGGAAGAATGGGTGTTTACATTATTGCTCAGTAAATACATTTTCTTTGTAAAAAAAATCAGCATTATGATTGGCAATATCAGCTGTTTTTTTTTTTATTGTTCTCCGTCAACCTCCACACTAGATGGGCATGATTGTCCATTACCTCAGTGAGCAAATCAATAAAACATTCTGTAGCGTGATTTAAATCATCCTCTAGATAAATCAGCTCCCAGGGTACAGCAGCCAAATCATTTTGAAATTGCTCATGATTAAATGTTTTAACATTTCTCTTGACCACAATCCTTGGGGGTTTCTTTGAAACCTTGGTGTTCATGGTTATGATCTGTCCTGCCCACTGGCATTGATCTGGCTTTAAAGCATTGCAATGGTATATTACAGAAGATCAGATCAATGTATGTGTCGTGTTGAACGGGTGACCCAACTTAGTTGATGATTTAGTAGTATCATTAACCATTTGTTTCAAACCACAGCTCTCAGCATATCTTAGTATATAGGAATTTATTATGGATCCTTCCATTTTATTAAAATCACCCAAGATATTACATATCTGTTACTATCTGTGGCCTGGTAAACCTGTCATAAGTTATCTCAGATAGGACACCTTAGACGCTGGAGGTCCTATACCACCATCTGCCAATATGGCTGCCTGGTGGAGGCAGATGTCTTGAGGCCATAATGCCTCTATTTGACACAAATTAAAGGTCATCCCTCCTCTTAAAAGGTATATGAATCTGAATTTAACAGTGCTACAAACCCCACCATTCCTATTCTGTCTCCTTTTAGTTACGACTAATATCCATCAATGTTTTTGCCAATCATTTAACAGATTCATCCAATGAGTTTCGGTCAAAGCTAAAATACTTAATATTATTTATGTTGAAAGTTAAAAACCTAATGTATTTGTTAGGAACACATACATTAACCTGACTATATGCACCTTTCCTTATCAAGTGGAGATCAATAGATCATGTATTTGTTATAGTTGAAGTGTCACTAATACACTACAACAACATATTTCAGATTCTGAACTTGGGGGGATTCAATGGCCAGGGAGTTACTCTAGTCTGATACAGTGGATTAAAATAAGCCAGGGATACTCTAAGTCATGTTACAAGTTGGATTAAAATAGCCAGGGAGTTACTCTAGTCATGATACCAAGTTGATTCAAATAGCTGAGTTACTCTAGAGTCTGATACTAGTTGGATTAAAAAATAGGCCAGGGAGTTTACTCTAGTCATGATACAGTTGGATTAAAATAGCCCAGGAGTTACTCTAGTCATGATACACGTTGGATTCAAAATAGCCAGGGAGTTATCTAGAGTTTGTGGCAAGAGACCGAGGCTATAAATTAGAAGCCTGTTATCATAACCCATCATTCATTAGCTAAATATAAGGCTATACTGCATTGAATTTATTTGAAAGAGGTTGGGATGGACCATCTATAGTTGAAGTCGGAAGTTTACATAGCACTTAAGTTGGAAGTCATTAAAACTCGTTTTTTCACCCACTCCACAATGTCTTGTTAACTAAAGCTATAGTTTTGGCAAGACAGTTAGGAACATCTAACTTTGTGAGACCAAGTAATTTTTCCAACAATGTTGACAGAAAGATTATTTTCACTTATAATTCAGTGGTATCCCAATTCAGTGGGTCCGAAGTTTACATACACTAAATTGAACTGTGCCTTTAAACAGCTTGGAAAATTCCAGGAAAATTATGTCAATGGCTTTAGAAGCTTCTTGATAGCTAATTTACATAATTTTGAGTCAATTGGAGGTGTACCTGTGGATTTATTTCAAGGCCATACCCTTCAAACTCAGTGCCTCTTTGCTTGAACTCAATGGGAAAATAAAAGAAATCAGCCAAGACCCGCAAGAAAAACATTTGTTAGACCTCCACAAGTCTGGTTCATCCTTTGGGAGAATTTCAAACGCCTGAAGGTACCAGCGTTCATGCTGCACAAACAATAGTAACACAGTATTAAAACACCCATGGTACACGCAGCATCATACCGCCAGGAGGAGACTGCGTTTCTGTCTCCTAAGAGATGAAAACGTATCTTTGGTGCTAAAAGTGCAAATCATCCCAAAACAACAGCAAAAGGACTTGTGACAGGATGCTGGAGGAAACAGGTAAAAGTAATCTTATCCACAGTAAAACAGTACAATATCGACATAGCCCTTTGGACAGGTTCTCTTGGAAAAGTATTATCTCAATGAGAAAAAACCTGTATAAAATATTCAGACCCGGTGAGTAGAAACAGTCACTCATGAGTCGGCAGAACCCGAAGATGAGGCAGACTCAAGCAAGTACTACGAGATGGTGGTTTAATAAAAGGACAAAGATCTTCAGGCAAAGAATTAAATCCACAGGTCGGGAAAATAAAGCCAAGAGGCACAAAATGGATATCCTGCTCAAAATTACAAAGAACTCCACAAAGTGGGTAAAAACAGCAAGGGAAAAACAAACCTCAAAAGACTACCAAAATACACAAGCACTAAACAGAGACCTCTGGAAAATCCAAATAAGAGAAATATATGTTCACAACAAGGCTGGGCTGGGGTGTAACATACAAACACTGAGCAAAGAACTGGAGGAACACAGCACGGGTTTAAATACTAAAAGGGAACGACCGCAGGTGCAAACAATATTAGCCACGCCAAGGAAAAACAAAAGGTAAAAAAAGGTGCAAGTGGGGCATCTAGTGACCAAAACCTGAACAGTCCTGGGCCAAGAAACCTGACAAATAAAGGTAAAATAAAAAAATTACCTGAAAGGCTGCTCAGCAAGGCAGAACCACTGCTCCAAAACCCGCCATAAAAAGCCAAGACTACGGTTTTGCAATGCAATGGGACAAGATTGTACATTTTGGAGAAACATCTCTGGTATGATGAAACAAATATAACTGTTTGGCTCAATAATGACGCATCGTTAGTTTGGGAGAAAGGGGGAGGCTTGAAGCTGAAGAACATCATCCCAACTGTGAAGCACGGGGGTTCAGCATCATGTTGTGAGGGTGCTTTGCTTGGCAGAGACTGGTGCACTTCACACAAAAATAGATGGCTCATGATGGGAGGGGAAAGATGATGTGGAATATATTGACAGCAACATCTCAAAGACATCGTCAGGAAGTTAACAGCTTGGTCGCACAATGGGGTCTTCCAAATGGACAATACGCCAGCACACTTCAGCAGTTGTGAAAAAATGGCTTTAAGGACAACAGTCAAAGGTATTGAGTGGCCATCACAAAGCCCTGACCGTCATTCCTATAGAAAATTTGTGGCAAAACTGAAAAAGTGTTGCGGCAGGAGGCCCTACAAACCTCACTCAGTTACACCAGCTCTGTAGGAGGAATGGTGCCCAAAATTCACCAACTTATTGTGGGAAATTGTTGGAAGGCTACTAAACGTTGACACAAGTTAAACAATTTAAAGGCAATGTACCAATACTAATTGAGTCTAACTGTAAACTTCTGACCCACTGGGAATGTGATGAAAGAAATAAAAGCTGAACTTATCATGCTCTCTACTATTATTCTCACATTTAACATTCTTAAATAAAGTGGCGATCCTAACTGACAAAGACAGGGAATTTAGTTTGAGAAAAACTGAGTTGAAATGTATTTGGCTAAGGTGTATGTAAACTTCCGACTGTCAACTGTATATACAGTGCATTCAGGACCATAACGCAATGAACAGTAAACTTAGACTCAACCAAGTTCCAATGAAGAGAGATATTTCAGCCTTACTCTAAACTGGATTTTAATAAATTTTCTTCATCAATCTCACACAATACCTCATAATGGCACAGGAAAAACAGGTTTTTAGACATTTTTGAAAATGTATTCATTTTTTCCCTCAGAAATCTTATTTACATAAGTATTCAGACCCTTTGCTATGAACTCGTAAATGAGCTCAGGTACTCCTGAGATCTTGAGATGCTTTACATTTGATTGGAGTCACTGTGTAAATCAAATTGATGGGACCATGATTTGAAAGGCACACACCTGTCTATGTAAGTCCCTCAGTTGGCAGTGCATGTCAGGGCAAAAAAACCAAGCATGCGGTCGAGAGGAATTTCCGTGAGCTCGAAGACAGGCTTGTGTCGAGGCAGAGATCTGGGGAAGGGTACCAAAAAAATGTTTGGCAGGCTTGAAGTTCCCACAAGACAACCACCAACGACTCTTCCTAGAATGGCGCACACGCCAAACAGAGGCAATCGGGGTGAAGGGCTTGGTCAGGGAGGTGACCAAGAACCGATGGTCCATCTGACAGCGCTCCAGAGTTCCTCTTTGGAGATGGGAGAAGCTTCCAGAAGGGACACATCAACTGAGGGACTCCTACAATGAGGCCTTTATGCTAGAGTGGCAGACGGAAGCCACTCCTCAGTAAAGGCAACATGACAGCCCGCTGGGAATCTGCAAAAGGACACCTAAAGGACTCTCAGACCATGGAAATAAGATTCTCTTGTCTGATTGAACAAGATTGAAACTCTTTGCTGAATGCCAAGTGTCACGTCTGGAGACCTGGCACCATCTCTACGGTGAAGCATGGGTGGTTGGCAGCATCATGCTGTGGGGATGTTTTTTTTAGGCGGCTGGGACTGGAAGACTAGTTAGGATCGAGGGAAAGATGAATGGGGAAAGTACAGAAGATCCTTTATAAAAACTGCTCCAGAGCGCTCAGTGATTCAGACTGGGGAAAAGGTTTCACCTTCCAACAGGACAACGGCACTAAGCACACAGCCAGAAACCGCAGGAGTGACTTCGGGACATGTCTCTGATGTCTTGAGTGGCACAGCAAAGCCGGGACTTGAACTCGATGAACATCTCTGGACACCCTGCAAATAGTTGTATGCTCCCATCCAACCTGACATAACGTAATAACAGGATCTGCAGAGAAGAAGGGGAGAAACCCCAAATAAGGTGTGCAAGTTGTAACATCTAGCCAAGAATTCTCAAGAATGTATATGCCAAATGTGGTTTCAACAAAGTAACTGAGTAAAGGTTCTGGAATACTTATTTAAAATTGATATTTCA
>NW_019942820.1:0-11771 GCF_002910315.2 Salvelinus sp. IW2-2015
TCTATAGATGTGTCTTAGGTAGTCCTAGCCAAAGGGTTTCTCTATATAATGTTTTAGTGTAGAGCTAGGCCAAAGGGTTTTTCTATATAGATGTTTTGAGTGTAGTGCTAGGCCAAAGGGTTTCTCTATAGTAATGTGTTTATGTAGTCGCTAGGCCAAAGGGTTTTCTCTAATAGATGTTTAGTGTAGCTAGGCCAAAGGTTTTCTCAAGTATAGTATGTGTTAGTGTAGTCTAGGCCAAAGGTGTTTCTCTATATAGATGTTTAGTTAGTACTAGCCAAAGGTTTCTCTATATGGAGGTGCTTAGTTAGTGCTAGGCCAAAGGATTTCTTCTATATAGATGTTTGTTAGTACTTAGCCAAGTGTTTTTTTATGAGTGTTTACTTAGGTCCAAAGGGTTTCTCTATATAGAGGTTGTAGTTAGTACGAGCAAAGGGTTTTCTCTATATAGATGTGTTTAGTGTTAGAGCTAGGCCAAAGGGTTTCTCTATATAGATGTGTTTAGTGTAGTACTAGGCAAAGGGTTTCTATATTAGATGTGTTTAGTGTAGTCCTAGCCAAAAGTTTTCTCTATATAATGTGTTAGTGTAGTACTAGGCCAAAGGGTTTCTCTATATAGATGTGTTTAGTGTAGTCCTAGGCCAAAGGGTTTTCTCTATATAGATGTGTTTAGTGTAGACTAGGCCAAAGGTTTCTCTATATAGATGTGTTAGTGTAGTCCTAGGCCAAAGGGTTTTCTCTATATAATGTGTTCTATGTAGAGCTAGGCCCAAAGGTTTTCTCTATAAGAGTTGTTAGTATACTAGGCCAAAGTTTCTCTATATGATGTGTTTAGTGTAGTGCTAGCGCAAAGGTTTTCTCTATATGATAGATGTTTTGTGTATCTAGCCAAAGGGTTTTCTCTATATAATGTGTTTATGTAGAGCTAGCCAAAGGGTTTTCTCTATATAAGTGTTTAGTAAGCTAGCCAAAGGGTTTTCTCTATATGAAGTGTGTTTAGTGTAGTCCTAGGCAAAGTTTTCTCTATATGATAGTGTTTAGTTAGTACTATGGCCAAAGGGTTTTCTCTATATGGAGGTGTTAGTGTAGTGCTAGCAAGAGTTTCTATATAGATGTTTAGTGTAGACTAGGCAAAGTTTTCTCTATATGGAGTGTGTTAGTGAGTCCTAGGCCAAAGGGTTTCCACTATATAGATGTGTTTTGTTAGACTAGCCAAAGGCTTCTCTATACTATATGTGTTTAGTGTAGAGCTAGGCAAAGGTTTTTCTCTATATAATGTGTACTTATAATATGTACGTAGGCCAAAGGTTTTTCTCTATATAGATGTGTTTAGTGTATAGCTAGGCCAAAGGGTTTTCTCTATAGTGTTAAGGCCATTATGATTTATGTACAGAGCCAAAGGGTTTCTCTATATAATGTGTTTAGTGTAGTACTAGGCAAAGGTTTCTCCTATTATAGATTGTTAGTGTAGTACTAGGCCAAAGTTTTCTCTATATAGATGTGTTTAGTTTAGAGCTAGCCAAGGGTTTTCTATATATAGAGTGTTTAGTGAGATCTAGGCCAAAGGGTTTTCTCTATAATGGAGTGTTAGTGTATACTAGCCAAAGGGTTTTCTCTATATAGATGTTTAGTTGTAAGCTAGGCCAATAGGTCTCCACTTCTTTCCTATATAGAATGTGTGTTTATGTTAGTCCGCAGGCCAAAGGGTTTTCTCTATATAGATGTGTTAGTGTAGAGCTAGGCCAAAGGGTTTTCTCTATATAGGATGTGTTTAGTGTAGTCTAGGCCAAAGGTTTTCAGTCATATATAGTGTTAGTGTAGAGCTAGGCCAAAGGGTTTTCTCTATATAGAGTAGTTAGTTTAGCTAGCCAAAGGGTTTTCTCATATAAATGTTGTATGTAGTACTAGCCAAAGGTTTTTCTCTATATAGATATGTGTTATGTAGATAGCCAAAGGTTTTTCATTGACTGCTAGTTAGTCTAGCCAAAGGTTTCTATATAGATGTGTTTAGTGTAAGCTAGCCAAAGGGTTTTCTCTATCGTGATGTGTTTAGTGTAAGCTAGCAAAGGGTTTTCTCATATAATGTGTTTAGTGTAGTCTAGCCAAAGGCTTTTCTTCTATAAGATGTTTTAGTGTAAGCTATGCCAAAGGTTATTCTCTATAGATGTGTAGTTAGTTGCAAAGTTTCTATTAGGAAGCTAGCCAAAGGGTTTCTCTTATCATTAGATGTGTTTAGTGTAGTCTAGTGCAACGTTTTCTCTATATAGATGTGTTAGTGTAGGCTAGGCAAAGGTTTCTCTATATAGTGTTAGTGTAGTCTAGCCAAGGGTTTCTCAATAGATGTGTTTATGTAGTATAGGCCAAAGGTTTTCTCTATATAATGTGTTTAGTGTTCCTATAGCCAAGGTTTTTCTATATAGATGTGTTTAGTGTAAGTAGGCCAAGGGTTTCTTCTTTATAGATGTGTTTAGTTTAGCTAGGCCAAAGCATTTTCTATTAATCTTAAAATGTTTAGTGTAGTACTAGGCCAAAGGTTTCTCTATATAGATGTGTTTAGTGAGTCCTAGGCCAAAGGGTTTCTCTATATAATGTGTTTAGTGTAGACTAGGCAAAGGGTTTTCTCTATATAGATGTGTTTAGTGTAGCTAGGCAAAGGGTTTTCTCTAGTAAGTGTTTAGAGTGACTGCCAAGTATTCATATAGATGTGTTTAGTAGTAACTAGCCAAAGGGTTTTCTCTATATAGAGTGTTTAGTGTAGTACTAAGGCAAGGGTTTTCTCTATATAGATTGTGTTTAGGTTAGTACTAGGCCAAAGGTTTCCTATATAGATTGTTTAGTGTAGAGCTAGGCCAAAGGGTTTTCTCTATAGAGGTTAGTGTAAGTCCTAGGCCAAAGGTTTTCTCTTAATAGAGTGTTTAGTGTAGTCAGGCCAAAGGGTTTTCTCTAATATGAGTTATGTGTTTAGAGAGCCAAAGGGTTTTCTCTATATAATGTTTATGTAGAGCTAGCAAATTTCTCTATATAGATGTGTTTAGTGTAGTCCTAGGCCAAAGGGTTTTCTCTATATAGATGTGTTATGTAGAGCAGCAAAGGGTTTTCTCTATATAGTGGTTTAGTGTAGCTAGCCAAGGGTTTCTCTATATAGATGTGTTTAGTGTAGCTAGGCCAAAGGGTTTTTCTCTATATAGATGTGTTTAGTGTATAGCTAGGCAAAGGGTTTTCTCTATATAGTGTGTTTAGTGTAGTAGCTAGGCCAAAGGGTTTTCTCTAATAGATGTGTTTAGTGTAGTACTAGCCAAAGGTTTCTCTATCATAAGTGTTTAGTGTATACTAGGCCAAAGTTTTCTCTATTGGATGTGTTATGTATTACTAGCCAAAGGTTTCTCCTATATAATGGTTTGGTATACTAGGAAGTTTCTCTAATAATGTTTAGTTAGTCCTAGCCAAGGGTTCTCATATTATGTGTTTAGTGTAGTCTAGCCAAAGGGTTTTCTCTATATAGATGTGTTTAGTGTAGTCCTAGCCAAAGGGTTTTCTCTATATAGATGTGTTTAGTGTAAGCTAGCCTAAAGGTTTTCTCTATATGAGATGTTTTATGTAGTATAGGCAAAGGGTTTTCTCATATAGATGTGTTTAGTTAGTCCTACGCAAAGGTTTTTCTCTAATAGATGTGTTTAGTGAGGCGTAGGCCAAAGGTTTTCTCTAATAATAGATGGTTTAGTGTAGTCTTAGCGCAAAGGGTTTCTCTATTATAGATGTGTTTTAGGTAGGCACGTCACAAAAGGTTTCTCTATATAGATGTGTTTAGTGTAGAGCTAGCCAAAGGTTTTCTCTATATTAGTGTGTTTAGTGTAGCTAGCAAAGGTTCTCTATAGATGGTTGATGCTATAATTTCTCTATATAGATGTGTTTGGTAAGTCTAGCCAAAGGTTTTCTCTATATAGATGTGTTTAGTGTAGTCCTAGGCCAAAGGGTTTTTCTATTATAATGTGTTTTAGGTAGCTAGGCCAAAGGGTTTTCTCTATATAGATGTGTTGTGTAGAGTCTAGGCCAAAGGGTTTTCTCTATATAGATGTGTTTAGTGAGTCAGTAGGCAAAGGTTTTTCTCTTATATAGATGTGTTTAGTGTAGTCTAGTCCAAAGGGTTTTCTCTATATAATGTTGTTGTAGACAGCCATATAGGTTTTCTCTATTATAGATTGTTTAGTGTAGTCCTAGCCAAAGGTTTCTCTATATAGATGTTTGTGTAGTCTAGCCAAAGGTTTCTCTATATAGATGTGTTTAGTGTAGTACAGCCAAAGGGTTTTCTCTATATAGAGTGTTTAGTGTAGTCCTAGGCCAAGGTTTTCTCTATCTGATGCCCTAATAAGCTTCTCTTCACTGCTCGTGTGAATTACACCACCACGGCCCGTTGATCTTCGACGACAGTTCACACGATCCAATATTACACAGAGTGCCGCAATCTTCAGGCACGACATTCATGCAACGCTCATATGCAGGGATGAATGTTACTTTGTATAGCTTACATATGAGATACACACACACACACGCCACACACACACACACACACACACACACGCACACGCACACCGCACACGCACACGCACACGCACGCACACACCACACACACACACACCACACACACACACACACACACACACACACACACCACACACACACCACATCACAACACACACACACACACACACACACCACAACACACACCGCTATATGCACATCAGCACACACACACCACACATATGACCACACACATTCACAAACACGACACGCCCCGGGTGTATGCTTTGGTTATGGTTGTTGCTAGTGTGGTGTTGTGTGTGTGGTGTGTGGTTGTGTGTGGTTGTGTGGTGTCGTTGTGATGTGTGTGTTGTTGTTCGCTGTATTGTGTGTGTGTGTGGTGTTTGTGTAGGGTGTCAAGCCAGCAGCAGCCATCAGACAGGAAGTCAAGATGATTGACTGCTTCCTCAGTTCCTGGCCTTTTCTCAATTAGATTTGCTCCACTCATGCATCCTCTGTCCGTCTCGCCTCCTTTTGAAAAGGTTCAAGGTAATCCAGGAGAGGCGGTGTGGAGACGGAACGTGGACGYAAATGTGCTTGTATGAAATGAGACTCTCTTCTCCACTCATGCATCATCAGGCAAATAATGTTTACTTGTGTAAAAGGGATGAAACACATGTAACAAGTTGTGCAAGACATTTCCTAGATAAAAGGATAAGTAGCAATTAGTTTTTAAAATGTTTGCATGCTTTTCTCCCTCGAGAAAACCTTTTCAAAGAGGGTGTGGCATCGTCACATCAGACATCATCACATCGGACATCATCACATCAGACATCATCACAGCGGACAGCATCACATCAGACATCATCACATCGGACATCACCTCAGACATCATCACCTCAGACATCACATCAGACATCATCACATCGGACATCACCTCAGACATCATCACCTCAGACATCACCTCAGACATCATCACATCAGACATCGTCATTTTAGACATCACCTCAGACATCATCACATCAGACATCATCACCTCAGACATCACCTCAGACATCATCACATCAGACATCGTCATTTTAGACATCACATCAGACATCATCACCGCAGACATCATCACCTCAGACATCATCACCTCGAAAGCATCCATCTCCTCAGACATCATCACATCAGACATCGTCACATCCGACATCATCACATCAGACATCGTCACATCAGACATCATAACATCAGACATCATCAAATCATAAATTTGTATTTGTCAAATGCTAGGTGTAGACAGTTAAATACGGTGGTAGCAGAATTATAAGATTATGTTATATTTATGCATCAAAATGGTTGTTTTATGAAATAGAGTAAGGTTCCTAGAACTCTCTCTCTCCCTTTCTGAGTTAACTGAGAMKAGTCTTTTGAAGCTTGGGATGGCAACTGATTAAGTGATGGCTTGGTGATAAAACACTTTACAGCCACATTCCATTCTATGATGAGTGGTGCATGTGGGACATACTGTATGTCTCCGGTCTGACTGAGCCTGCATTCATAGATAAGATGTGGTGTGTGTGTGACTCGAGATAGAGAGAGCCTGAAGGAATCGAACAAACATCTCATTGTTTGTTCTCATCCTTGCATCTGGGAAACGTAGCCTGGAGGAGTAAAATAACACCCCCCCGTGCAGATAAACGACAGGATGAACCCAGGGTGGTTTATGGTGCCCCAATCTACATGGGAGGGCTGGAGCCAGCCATGACTAAGCATTTTGAGGTTTTCTATATAAAGATCCTGTATACTATGTATGATTTTAAGCACTCTGCAACACACACGTCGGAGTGTGGGGTCGATGGTTTCATTTTTGCAATAATTAATTGATATTGAATAAAGATGATTGCTTGAAGAAATAACAAACGCTCTCTCACTTGATTCTAATATTCCACCACAATGCTTACTTTTCTTCCCAACAATGCAGAGAGAACAAAATATAAATAATTTAAAAATAATAACACAAGGAAATAATTCACAATGAGTAACGATTACTGGGTACCAGTACCGAGTCGATGCYGGAGTATGTTTATTTAACCTTTAGTTAACTAGGCAAGTCYGTTAAGAGCAAATTGTTATTTACAATGACCCTGGCCAAACCCTAACCCGGACGACGCTGYGCCAATTGTGCCCCGCCCTATGGGACTCCCAATCACAGCCAGTTGTGATACAGCCTGGAATCAAACCAGGGTCTGTASTGACACCTCTCACACTGAGATGCAGTGCCTTAGACCACTGRGCCACTCGGGAGCAATGGTTGATATGTACATATAGATGGGATAAAGTGACTAMGCAACAGGATAGATAATAAACATTAACAGCAGRGTATGTGATGAGTCAAAAGAGTTAGTGCAAAAAGGGTCAATGCAGATAGTCCAGGTAGGAATAGGTTAACTATTTAACTAACTATTTAGTAGTCTTATGGCTTAGGGGTAGAAGCTGTTCAGGGTCCTGTTGGTTCCAGACTTGGTGCACCAGTACCACTTTCCTTGCAGTAGCATAGAGAACCATCTGTGACTTGGGCGGCTGGAGTCTTCGACAAATTTTAGGGCCTTCCTCTGACACTGCCTGGTATAGAGGTCCTTGATGGCAGGGAGCTTGGCCCCAGTGATGTACTGGGCCGTACGCACTACCCTCTGTTGTGCCTTGCGGTCAGATGCCAAGCCGTTGCCATACCAGGCGGTGATGCAGCTAGTCAAGATGCTCTCAATGGTGCAACTCTATAACTTTTTAAGGATCTGATGGCCCATGACAAATCTTTTCAGCCTCCTGATGGGGAAGATGTGGAGTCATGTCTTCTTCATGACTGTGTTGGTGTGTGTGGACAATTATTATTCCTTAGTGATGTGGACACCGAGGAACTTGAAGCTTTTGACCCGCTCCGCTCCAGTCYATGTGAATGGGGGTGTGCTCGGCCCTCCGTTTRCATCAAATGTCACACAGGCTGTACAGCCAACTGTATTGTGAGGAATGACAAGTCTATCCTTMTACTGTTTGTGTCTTTTGAGGTTGCTAGATATCAACGTCCTGACTTATGGCTGAATTACCACCATGCCTGGTTCGCACTGTTTGGCTAGCCCTTCGGCTCTTTAGAAGGATGGACAACAATATCTACAGTGAATGTCTGCCTGTGTTTTAACGAATTATACACTACAGACAATGTACTGTATGTATCTTCTAGAATGATATAAACCATCATCAGTCAGTGTACGGTTCATTACACGTAKAACTATCCATTGTGGTCTCGTGTTGGTAGAGCATGGCGCTTGCAATGCCAGGGTWGTGGGTTTCATTCCCCTGGGGGACCAGTATGGAAATGTAACCACTCACTACTATAAGTCGCTCTGGATAAGACTGTCTGCTAAAGAAATCAAAGTTAAAATTTCAACAAGCATCCATCACAGGTGAAGGACTGTCCTAACTACACTCAACTAAAATATAAAGGCAACATGTAAAGTGTTGGTTTCATGAGCTGAAATAAAAAAGCCCAGAAATTTTCCACACACACGAAAAGCGTATTTCTCTCAGATTTTGTGCACAAATTTGCTTACATCCCTGTTGGTGAGCATTTCTCCTTTGCCAAAATAATACATCCACCTGAAAGGTGTGACATATTAAGGGACTTTAACAGTAGCGAAGGAAATGTATCGAGACAACATGATCATCCGCCGCCATCACCTCAAACAGCATGATCATTACACAGATGCACCTTGTGCTGGGTACAATAAAAGGCCAATGTAGAATGTGCAGTTTTGTCACACAACACAATGTCAAAGATGTCTCAGGTTTTGAGGGAACATGCAATTGGCATGGTGACTGCCGAACTGTCCACCAGAGCTGTTGCCAGAGAATGTAATGTTAGTTTCTCTGTCATAAGCTGTCTCCAATGTAATTTTAGAGAATTTGGCAGTAAGTCCAACTGGCCTCACAACCGCACACCATGTGCATGGCGTTGTTTAGGCGAGTGGTTTGCTGATGTCAGCGTTATGAACAAAGTGCCCCATGGTGGAGGTGGGGTTATGGTATGGGCAGGGATAAGCTACGGACAACCAACACAATTGGATTTGATGGCAATTTGATTGCACAGAGATACTAGACGAGATCCTAAGGCCCATTTTCTTGCAATTCATCCGCCTCCATCACCTCATATTTCATCATGATAATGCACAGCCCCATGTCGCAAGGATCTGTACACAATTCCTCGAAGCTGAAAATGTCCCAGTTCTTCCATGGCCTGCATCCCCAACAGATGTCACCCAGGGACCTAAATTAATTTATTTCAGTTMACTTATTTCTTTTTTAACTATGTCGTATAATTAATGTGAAGACTGTTATATTTAATAAATTCTCTATGTGTAATTATCATTACGTGATGAAACTAATCATGTAAACATTAATTAACTAGGAAGTCGGGGCACCACGGTAAAATCTTTAAAGAGTCTCTATTTCCCGAATTTAACTCTTCAGATATTTTCAGATCTTATCGATTACAGTCACTTATTAATGTATTATTACCTCATCAGTCATATTCTGAATGTCGCAACTGTCACGCCCTGGCCTTAGTTATCTTTGTTTTCTTTATTATTTTTGTTAGGTCAGGGTGTGACATGGGGGATGTAGGTGTTTTTGTCATGTCTAGGTTTTTTTTATGTTTATGGGGCATTGTCAGCCATAAGAAGGTAAAGTACCCACTGACAATTTCAGCTGTTTGGAATACAGACATATTGTTACATTAATCAACCTTTTGAGATTACCGTACTSCAAAGTCTTTCTCTGTGGTAACAAAGGGATTCTCAACTTTCATTTTGGCAGAGTGGGGAAAGGAGTTTCGGTATTTACGACCGTCATAAACCTTTGGTGGGAGAGAGAGACACCGTTGCCCTAGAGCACACAAAAAACTATACATACCTTGGCKTAAACATCAGCGCCACAGGTAACTTCCACAAAGCTGTGAACGATCTGAGAGACAAGGCAAGAAGGGCATTCTATGCCATCAAAWGGAACATAAAATTCAACATACCAATTAGGATCTGGCTAAAAATACTTGATTCAGTTATAGAACCCATTGCCCTTTATGGTTGTGAGGTCTGGGGTCCGCTCACCAACCAAGAATTCACAAAATGGGACAAACACCAAATTGAGACTCTGCATGCAGAATTCTGCAAAAATATCCTTTGTGTACAACGTAGAACACCAAATAATGCATGCAGAGCAGAATTAGGCCGATACCCGCTAATTATCAAAATCCAGAAAAGAGACGTTAAATTCTACAACCACCTAAAAGGAAGCGATTCCCAAACCTTCCATAACAAAACCATCACCTACAGAGAGATGAGCCTGGAGAAGAGCCCCCTAAGCAAGCTGGTCCTAGGGCTCTGTTCACAAACACAAACAGACCCCACAGAGCCCCAGGGCAGCAACACAATTAGACCCAACCAAATCATGAGAAAACAAAAATATAATTACTTGACACATTGGAAAGAATTAACAAAAAAACTGAGCAAACTAGAATGCTATTTGGCCCAAAACAGAGAGTACACAGTGGCAGAATACCTGACCACTGTGACTGACCSAAACTTAAGGAAAGCTTTGACTATGTACAGACTCAGTGAGCATAGCCTTGCTATTGAGAAAGGCRGCRGTAGGRAGAKKTGGCTCTCAAGAGAAGACAGGCTATGTGCACACTGCCCACAAAATGAGGTGGAAACTGAGCTGCACTTCCTAACCTCCTGCCKAATGTATGACCATATTAGAGACACATATTTCCCTCAGATTACACAGATCCACAAAGAATTDGAAAACAAACRCYATTTTGATAAACTCCCATATCTACTGGGTGAAATACCACAGTGTYCCATCACKGCAGCAAGATTTGTGACCTGTTGCCACAAGAAAAGGTCAACCAGTGAAGAACAAACACCATTGTAAATACAACCCATATTTATGCTTATTWATTTTCCCTTTTGWARATTAWSCATTTGTACATCGTTACAACACTGTATATATACATAATATGACATTTGTAATGTCTTTATTCTTTTGAAACTTCTGTATGTTAAATGTTTACTGTTCATTTTTATTGTTTTTTTCACTTTTGTATATTATCTACCTCACTTGCTTTGGCAATGTTAACATATGTTTCCCATGCCAATAAAGCCCCTTGAATTGAATTGAGAGGGGGCAATGAACCTCACCCAAAAGAGGCACATCGTGACAACTATAACTCAGTAACATCTTTGAAATTGTTTGCATGTTGCATTTATATTTTTGTTCAGCATAGTAAGTACTCTTGGATGTGTCTGGTTACCGTACTAGCCAATGAGTCATGCATTTGAAAACCCTATAACGTAGAGCACCAATGTTTATTCACAGGGGCCTAATAATTACAGAACCATGTAGAACAGCCTTTGGAGGCCGCTTGTTTTCAAAGGTAACACTCGGGGCCATGTGCAGTACTTTGCCTGTATAGATTTGGAGATATGCCAACTCCGGAGGCAATTCATTCCCTATGRCCATGTGTGGATTGCAAAGCAAAGGATGGATGAATCAATTCACACCCGCCACTTTTCAAAGTAATATCTCCAGGCAAGCAGCTACCATGTTTGGGAGTTGGACTAGGTTCCCCAGCAACATCATTTTTATTCAGCCAAAATAAGACATCAGAAGTGAGATGGGATGGTTGAATGGGCCTGCAAGTTCACCGCTGGACTCCAGTGTAAAATTAGAGGTCTGGTGTTGCCCCTTGTTGCTCCAAACCTCTGTACCTTGCAGCAGTGCAGTTCAGTTTTCTCAGTGTGACTGTGACTAGTCTCAGCTAGCCCAGTGTTTTCTGTCCACACAGGTTCTTCTCAGTATACAGTAGGGAAGCTAGTGTTAAATGTGAGTTTGGGTATGGTAGCTCTATATTGTTCTGCAGTAGTTCTGGCATGGCACCACTCGTGCCCTCTGTCTATCTATCTGGTCCACCAAGGTTATTGGTTTTTATTATTATATAGTGGAGGGTGTAAGGCCTCATTCAAACAGTCTGGTTTGTCCGTATGTAGTTCTGTACTGCTCTGCAACACTTTGCTCTGTGTTTAATGTGAGCATGGCTCAGCTTGCTAATAGGGCCCTGTGTTCATCAGCTCAGCTTGCTGATGGGGCCCTGTGTTTATCGGCTCAGCTTGCTAATAGGGCCCTGTGTTCATCAGCTCAGCTTGCTAACAGGGCCCTGTGTT
>NW_019942820.1:12011-12835 GCF_002910315.2 Salvelinus sp. IW2-2015
GCTCAGCTTGCTAACAGGGCCCTGTGTTCATCAGCTCAGCTTGCTAACAGGGCCCTGTGTTTATCGGCTCAGCTTGCTGATGGGGCCCTGTGTTTATCGGCTCAGCTTGCTGATGGGGCCCTGTGTTTATCAGCTCAGCTTGCTGATAGGGCCCTGTGTTTATCAGCTCAGCTTGCTGATGAGGCCCTGTGTTTATCAGCTCAGCTTGCTGATAGGGCCCTGCGTTTATCGGCTCCATGTAGGTTCTTGGTTTCTTTTCATTATTTGGTGGATTATATCTGTCAAACGGATGTCCTTGTTTCAATTGCCCTCTGTCAGTTTGAAAACAGGCAGTTTTACGTGTTAGTGCCGGCAGATTAAAAGTGTTTGTAGAATTCATGTTACATTTTTATGTTTGAAGGGTCGGGTAGCAAACCATCAATAGCATTGGAAACAAACAAGATTCATCAAGTCTTGGTCAAGCTTTAGTCAACACAAGAGTGTAGTTCACTTAACCACCATTGCTACACAATATTTAGTTCCATCCCTTTGGAGATGTGTGATGTTATGTATGGCTAACTGATCTACCTAGTCGTAAGTCAGGATTCTAGTGGTTTCATGACTTCTCTAGGTGAGGGAGGATAGTTTGACAGTCTATTCCCCAGTCTGTGTCTGTGTCTGTGTGACATTACAGAGTGTGATGGCTCTGTTGGAAGTGAAACGTTGAATGGCTCAGAGCCCAGGAGCTGAGGATTAACAGTAGTACTCTCTGTAGTGTGAAGTGTGGATAGGTTGATAAAACAACAACGCTATTGAATACACACTTACACACACGTACACACACA
>NW_019942820.1:13825-21985 GCF_002910315.2 Salvelinus sp. IW2-2015
ACACACACACACACACACACACACACACACACACACACACACACACACACACACACACACGCGCACCTCTGGTTATGGAGCCTTGAAGCTGACTTTAAAGAAGAAGGATTGAAATGCTGTTTACTGTATTGCTGTAGATATTGTTGTTGTTGTGGGATATGAACATCTCTCATTCCTCTCCTGTGTCTTAGTTCTCCTTCTCCAGATGCCCCGGAATATTATTCTACTTCTTTATCTCCCTTCTTCTAAATATCTCTTTAAAAGCAGCCACTTCAAACAAGGATACGTTTTGTTCCGTTTTGTATGCGGATGTTTTGAAATTTAAATATCACACTGTTGTTTTTCTCACAATGGCCCGGTGGAAAAGGAGGGAACTGAATMAACCTTTATCAAAGTGAACTGGATTGTAATTTCCTCTCCTCCTCATATTTATTCCAATTCAACTCTCTTCACTATCAGAAACAATAGTGTAATATGTTTAACATGTCAAGTTTGATGTTTATGTGACTCAGTCACTATCAGAGACAATTGTGGCAGTAGGATATATATCCCCTATTAAAGGTGAATTTCAATCACCAGTCATAGAATAGGTCTCTCCTAACCTCTTAGATGTAACGTCCCCTGTTTAGGGGACCTGCGTGGTTCTGTGGACGCCATATCTTTTTTTGAGCCTGTGTGACATGGGTTGTGAAATATGAAACCAGTTGAAGCTGGGATGTCTCACCTATCATTTAATTCGCTCTTCTGACTGTCCATCAACTCCTGGCTGAACCCTGAACCTGACCCAGCATCACAACCACTGACAAAGCATATGCCTGTYCATCATAACACAGCAGGAGAGTGGTTTCATCACTACATCACATTCAGATATTGATTTATAGCCATTCATCTAAAATATCTATATTTTTTATTTTAAACAAAAAAACACTTTTGGTTGGTCATAGACAGACAAGATGAATATGTGATGGAAGGTCGAGTTCCTAACGAGTTCAGGAAGCTAAGCTAGAGCTGTGTGACTCACAGCAGTGGGGGCTGATGTTTTGATCAGGAGAAACCTTTAGAATATATGCACATTTTCTGGGACACTAAACGTACAAATATYAATTTTACAGTTATATGGAAGGTGAAATCTTTTAGTTAGTCATTTTATAATTTGATTATACTATATTTAGAAAGCATCTAAGTAATGCCAAGCCTTATTCATACAGTTTTGTTGAATAGGATATACGTTATATACAATATTTCATTTTTTAAATCATATTTGTGCTGTGTACTTGAGCTTCTGTCTTTAAAAGTGAGWACACCTCAGCAATTCATAACTAMTTTTACCAGAAAGGGGAGATGTTAACCTTTCTTGGAGTATGCAGCATTACTAGGTATTGTTTWTGGCCCTCTCYTGATAAGTAATTACCTTCAGGGATGACGTAGATTACATTTTAGATCACATGGAGTTACATTAAAATATGTCTTAAATAAAAGCATCTAGCTTTCAATCACCATTTACTCAATGTACATTGGACGGAATGTGCCTCCCTTCGTAGAAATAGTTTTTATGAATAAAATAACGTGGCTTTCAATCATCATTCACTCACTGACTGCACACTCCAGGCAATAACCTTCCTGCCACACAGACAGGAATGTAAGTCCCTCTGCGCCCTCCTCTCTCTCTCTTACATTTAAGACCCGCAGGTGGCATTCACAGCCTTGCATGTACTGGTTCCACATATTGTACAGTATACAGACACACACAACACACACACACACACCACAACACCACCACACAACACACACAACACACACACACACACACACACACACACACACCACACACACACACACACACACACACACACACACACAAGAGAGAGAGAGCTAGAGGTACTTCACCTGTCTCACCTCAGTGAAATCAAAACTCTAATTAACCGATTCTGAAGATTGTTAATTACCAACTCACACAAGGCCTGTCTGAAGTAAGATGCCTATTGGATTAGTCACGACGAGGAGTCTAAAGTAAGATGCCTATTGGATAGTCACCACGAGGCCTGTCTAATAAGTAGATGCCTATTGGATTAAGTCACACGAGGCCTGTCTAAAGTAGATGCCTATTGATATGTCACTTTGAGACTTGTCTAAAGTAAGATGCCTATTGGATAAGTCACCATGAGGACGCTGCTGAAGTAGATGCTATTGGATAAGTTACCTTGAGACCGTCTCAAGTAAGATGTGTATATACAGTGGGAGAACAGTATTTGATACACTGGACAATTTGCAGGTTTTCTACCTTACAAGCATGTAGAGGTCTGTAATTTTTATCATAGGTACACTTCAACTGTGAGAGAAGGAATCTAAAAACAAAATCCAGAAAATCACATTGTATGATTTTTAATTAATTAATTTGCATTTTATTGCATGACATAGTATTTTGATACATCAGAAAAGCAGAACTGAATATTTTGGTACAGAACTTAGTTTTGCAATTAAGAGATCATACGTTTCCTGTAGTTCTTGACCAGGTTTGCACACACTGCAGCAGGGATTTTGGCCCACTCCTCCATACAGACCTTCTCCAGATCCTTCAGGTTTCGGGGCTGTCGCTGGGCAATACGGACTTTCGGCTCCCTCCAAAGATTTTCTATTGGGTTCAGGTCTGGAGACTGGCTAGGCCACTCCAGGACCTTGAGATGCTTTTACGGAGCCACTCCTTAGTTGCCCTGGCTGTGTGTTTCCGGGTCGTTGTCATGCTGGAAGACCCAGCCACGACCCATCTTCAATGCTCTTACTGAGGGAAGGAGGTTGTTGGTCAAGATCTCGCGATACATGGCCCATCCATCCTCCCTTTCAATACGGTGCAGTCGTCCTGTCCCTTTGCAGAAAGCATCCCCAAAGAATGATGTTTCCCACTCCATGCTTCACGGTTTGGGATGGTGTTCTTGGGGTTGTACTCATCCTTCTATTCCTCCAAACACGGCGAGTGGAGTTTAGAGCAAAAAGCTCTATTTTTTTGTCTCATCAGAACCACATGACCTTCTCCCATTCCTCCTCTGATCATCCAGATGGTCATTGGCAACTTCAGACGGGCCTGGACATGCGCTGGCTTGAGCAGGGGGACCTTGCGTGCGCTGCAGGATTTTAATCCATGACGGCGTAGTGTGTACTTAATGTTTTCTTTGAGACTGTGGTCCCAGCTCTTCTTAAGGTCATTGACAGGTTGGCCGTGTAGTTCTGGGCTGATCCTCACATTCCTCATGATCATTGATGCCCCGAGGTGAGATCTTGCATGGAGCCCCAGACCGAGGGTGATTGACCGTTCATCTTGACTTCTTCCATTTTCTAATAATTGTGCAACGTTGTGTTGCCTCTCACCAAGCTGTTGGCTATTGTCCTGTAGCCCATCCCAGCCTTGTACAGGTCCTACAATTTATCCCTGATGTTCCTTACACAGCTCTCTGGTCTTGGCCATTGTGGGAAGGTTGGAGTCTGTTTGATTGAGTGTGTGGACAGGTGTCTTTTACAGGTAACGAGTTCAAACAGGTGCAGTTAATACAGGTAATGAGTGGAGAACAGGAGGGCTTCTTAAAGAAAAACTACAGGTCTGTGAGAGCCGGAATTCTTACTGGTTGGTAGGTGATCAAATTAATTATGTCATGCAAGAAAATGCAAATTAAATTACTTAAAAATCAATACAATGTGATTTTCTGGATTTTTGCTTTTAGATTCCGTCTCTCACAGTTGAAGTGTACCTATGATAAAAATGGACAGACCTCTACATGCTTTGTAAGTAGGAAAACCTGCAACAATCAGGGCAGTGTATCACATACTTGATTCTCCCACTGTATATATATATATATATATATATATATATATATATATATATAATATATATATATATATATATATATATATATATATATAGAAAAATTCCACGAGGCCCGTCTAAGTAAGATATATATATATATATATATATATATTTTGATAAATCCCACGAGGCCCGTCTGAAGTAAGATGCTTATAAGTCAGAGCTCAGGGAATACGAGATTGAGTTCTGAAGATCTGGTGATTCGTTGCGCTAGTAGCAGAATGCATAGACTAGGGATGGGCATTTGAAAAAAATGTCAATATTCAAATAATATCAAGGAATGTTTTGGTATATCCGGATAGTTGAAGTACATGTGAAACGTTTTCTAAATAGCACTTGTCGCAACAGGGAGGGGGAAGGGCAGGGGTCAGTTTTGTGAGACGGAAGGGAGGGAAAGTAGCCAAACTCAAACTAGTTTGACAAACTTTCTTCTGCCATAGGATATCCAAAGATGGTGGACAAATGAAGACGTCCCACTCGGGCCYGTTATCATAAAGTGTTTCTCACATTTCCTGGTCTGCTTAAGGGGTGGCTGTCCCATAGGACTAATGCATTAGCAGTTGGGTCTKGTTGGCTTAGTTCATTGACTGTATATGTACCAGAAAACAGAAGTGAGAGAGATGTCTCTCGGTTACAGTATCTATCATACCATCTGGTGGTGCCTGTCTTGACTGCATCAAATTGATGTAAAGAAGCTAGCTAAGCTAGCCAGCAAAGTTAGCCAACTAGCTATCTAGGCTAATTGAGGATTTTTTTGCCTCGCTCTCCGTCTTTGTCTACCTGAACAGCAACTCCATTCAGATTCAACAACAGCCTGTTTGTTGCTCATTCTAGTCTACTCCTTCTTATTAAGGTAACTTCCTTTCATAATTTGAATTCCATTTTGTATTGAAATATCCCACATCACCTGCTAGGCTGTATTTGTATTTATTAAGGGTCCACATTAGCTACTCTTCCTTGTGTCCAGCAAATTAAGTCAGTTTATGCAATTTAAAAATACAATACATTCACAGATTTCACAACACACTGTGTGCCCTCAGGCCCCTACTCCACCTCTACCACATATCTACAGTACAAAATACATGTGTACGTGTGTGTATAGTGCGTATGTTATCGTGTGTGTGTGTGTGTGTGTGTGTTTATGCATGTGTCTGTGCCTATGTTTGTGTTGCTTCACAGTCCCCACTGTTTCATTAGGTGTTTTTGTATCAGTTTTTTTTATCTAATAGTAATTCTACTGCTTGCGTCAGTTACTTAATGTGGAATAGAGTTTTATGTAGTCATGTCTCTATGTAGTACAGTGCGCCACCCATAGTCTGGATTTGGGGACTGTGAAGAGACCTCTTGACATGTCTTGTGGGGTATGCATGGGTGTCTGAGCTGTGTGCTAGTAGTTCAAACAGACAGCTCGGTGCATTCAACATGTCAATACCTCTCATAAATACAAGTAGTGTTGAAGTAAAACTCTCATCCACTTTGAGCCAGGAGAGATTGACATGCATATTATTAATATTAGCTRTCTGTGTWCATCCAAGGTCCAGACATGCTGCCCTGTTCTGAGCCAACTGCAATTTTCCTAAGTKKTTTTTTGTGCACTTGACCACACGACTGACCAGTAGTCCAGGTGAGACAAAAGCAGGGCCTGTAGYACCTGCCTTGTTGATCATGCTGTCAAGAAGGCAGAGCAGCGCTTTATTATSGACAGACTTCTCCCCATCTTAGCTACTGTTGTATCAATATATTTTGACCATGACAGTTTACAATCCAGGMTRACTCCAAGCAGTTTAGTCACCTCAACTTAATCAGTTTCCACATGATTTATTACAAGATTAAGTTGAGGTTTAGGGTTTAGTGAATGATTTGTCCCAATTACAATGCTTTTAATGTTAGAAATATTTAGGACGAGGCTGTGGAGCCTCTGACTGTAATGCTGGTGTGACTGCCCACAATAACAGCAAGCTACTCTGTCTTTTGCATGGGGTACACAAAGTGTAATTTTTATTAAATTAAGAATGTCACATGTTAGGCTGTATACGTGTATGTAGCAATGTCACATGGATCAATTAATTCAGATTCATTAATTCTCTCTCTCTCTCTCTCTCTCTCTCTCTCTCTCTCTCTCTCTCTCTCTCTCTCTCTCTCTCTTGCAAGTAATCGAATACTAACATCGGTTAGGATTTTCAAACCATCGTTTCACCGTGCCCATCCCTGGCTTATGCAGCTGCAGCTGTAGAAACTAAGCCTGTAGCAGTGGCACGTGTGAGTGTGTATCTGTGTGTGAGTGTGTATCTGTGTGTGAGTGTGTATCTGTGTGTGAGTGTGTATCTGTGTGTGAGTGCGCGCGTGCAGAATAGTATCCAAAATGTCGGATTCCCAGTTGAAAGTCAGTCTTGGCACCCTGATGTGATGTGATTTTCAGAGTTGATTTCTGGAAGAGAGAGAGAGATAGAGAGAGAGAGAGAGAGAGTAAGTCAGCAATGAGTGATCACGGGAGTGCGATGACGAAGAACTTAGACAGGTGCCATATTTACTAGAGGGTACGCGAATTAGTTGAATGAAGATTAACGAGAGCACTCGTGACTAAAGTTGTACGATAAAGAATTGAGCAATAGGCCGTTTAATTTGGAGACAAAAAAATGCTAATGCGGAACAGCACCCACCTATAGTTGCAAGAAGTGTAGGGGGCAGTATTTCGTTTTTGGCTAAAAAACGTACCCATTTGAAACTGCCTATTCTCAGCCCCCGAAACTAGAATATGCATATAGTTTCAGATTAGTATAGAAAACAGTCAAAAGTTTCCAAACTGTCAAAATTGTGTCTGTGAGTTTAACAGAACTGCATATGCAGGCTAAAACCTGTGGAAAATCCAATCAGGAAGTGCCTCTGTTTTTGAACCCTCTCTGTTCTTATGCATCCCTATCACCCATTTAAAGGGATATCAACCAGATTCCTTTTTCTATGGCTTCCCTAAGGTGTCAAACAGCCTGTAAGACATAGTTTCAGGCTTTTTTTTGAAAAATGAGCGAGAACCATCACATTGCGTAAGTGGATAGGTGGGGCTCTCAGAGTGAGTTGTGCGCACAGAGAAAGGCGCCCATTGTTACTCCCGGTCCTATAGAAAACCAACACTCCGGTTGATATATGTATCGAATAGATATTGTGAAAAAACAACCTGAGGATTGATTATAAAAAACGTTTGACATGTTTCTGTGGATATTATGGATATTATCTGGAATTTTTGTCTGCGTTGCTCGTGACCGTTTTTTCTGTGGATTTCTGAGCATAACACAACCAAACGAACGGAGGTATTTGGATATAAAAATATCTTTATGGAACAAAAGGAATTTGTTGTCTAACTGGGAGTCTCGTGAGTGAAAACGTCGAAGATCGTCAAAGGTAAACGATTATTTTGATTGCTTTTCTGATTTTCGTGACAAGTTACCTGATGCTAAGTTACCATAATGTTTTGTCCGAGCGATCGATATACCTACACAAACGCTTGTATTGCTTTCGCTGTAAAGCATAATTTCAAATCTGAGACGACAGGTGGATTAACAAAGGCTAAACTGTGTTTTGCAATATTGCACTGTGATTTCATGAATATGAATATTTTCTAGTAATATTATTTGACTGTGGCGCTATGCTATTCAGCGTTGCTGATGACAATTATCCCGGAACCGGGATGGATGGTTCAGAAAAAGTTAACTTATCAATACTAAGGGTTAGAGAGAGAAAGTTTACGACTGGCTTTTAAGTCATAAAACCGGCCCAACTCCCTCCTCTGGTGGCAGAGAGGGGATCTGGCTATTGTCAGCCATGTGCCGAGCTGTTGGCTCTTTTGACCCTCACCAAGGAGAGAGTGATGCCACATTTAATGTCTGTAGGAAGTCATCCATTATAACTTCTTATGCTGAGATCCTGTAACGGGATCGACTTGACAACAGCCAGTGAAAGTGCAGGGCGCCAATTCAAACAACAGAAATTATCATAATTAAAATTCCTCAAACATACAAGTATTTTACAACATTTTAAAGACAAACTTGTTGTTAATCGCCACCACAGTGTCCGATTTCAAAAAGGCTTTACGACGAAAGCACACCAAACGATTATGTGAGGTCAGTACCTAGTTACAGAAAAACACAGCCTTTTTCCAGCCAAAAGGAGGAGTCACAAAAAGAAGAATTAGAGATAAAATTAATCACTAAACTTTGATGATCTTCATCAGATGACACTCATAGGACTTCATGTTACACAATACAATGAATGTTTTGTTCCGATAAAAGTTCATATTTATATCCAAAACT
>NW_019942820.1:23141-48666 GCF_002910315.2 Salvelinus sp. IW2-2015
TGAAAGAGAGAAAGAGGATGAGATAGGATCAGAGAGAGACGAGAGAAGAAGACACGAGAGAGAGAGGAGATGACAGAAGAAGTAAAAGAGAGAGAGAGATAGAGAGAGAGAGAGGAGAGAAAAAGGAGAGAGAGAGAGAGAGGAGAGAGAGAGATGAAGAGAATCTTCACACTGATACCTGGCTGTCTGCACACCAAGTCTGTTCATTTGACAGGAAATACATATATTATGAGGTGTTTCTTATCTCACCTACCAGTTCCACATCATTGTAGTCATTCTCAATGAGGTTTATGGAACTATTGCTTATAACATATTAATGTTGTCCTGACTGGACTACATTAATGTGATGATGCTTTTATCGAATAATTACTACTATGTTTAATTATTAGTCGATTAAATTATCATGTAACAATTTAATTATTCATTATTACCTCATCAGTCTCATTCTGAAGCTTGCAATAATCCGGGATATCTGCAGAAACCCTAACCTAAGTGATATATCAGCGATACACAACATTGGCTTAATTATTGTATTTACTAACTAATGAATCATCACCACAGAATACGTAAACCCACACATCAGTAGTTATTGATAGAGCATACATAATACAATGAAAAGCAGTCCCTAGTGGACTAAAAAAAGCTTGAGTTGTTTACATTGGCGCGTTATGTTCAGTAATGTTTTGCCTCCAAAACATCCGGTGATTTTGCAGAGAGCCACATCAATTTACAGAAATACTCATAATAAACATTGATAAAAGATACAAGTATTATACATGGAACTTTAGATAAACTTCTCCTTAATGCAACCGCTGTGTCAGATTTCAAAAAACTTTACGGAATAAGCACACCATGCTATAATCTGAGTACAGCGCTCAGAGACCAAAACAAGCCATACAGATATCCACCATGTTGTGGAGTCAACAGAAGTCAGAAATAACATTACAAATATTCACTTACCTTTGATGATCTTCATCAGAATGCACTTCCAGGAATCCCAGTTCCACAATACATTTTTGTTTTGTTCGATAATGTCCATAATTTATGTCCGAATACCTCCTTTTTGTTCGCGCGTTTAGTTCCAAAATCCAAATTGATGACGCGCAGTCCAGACGAAAAGTCAAAAAATTCCATTACAGTTCGTAGATACATGTCAAACGATGTATAGAATCAATCTTTAGGATGTTTTTAACATAAATCTTCAATAATGTTTCAACTGGAGAAATCCTTTGTCTGTAGAAATGCGATGGACCGCAGCTAACTCTCACGGGGGCGCGCCTGAGTGAGCTCGTGGCACTCTGCCAGAGCCCTGACTCAAACAGCTCCCATTCCCCCCTGCCTCACAGTAGAAGCATCAAACAAGGTTCTAAAGACTGTTGACATCTAGTG
The DNA here is from genome assembly GCF_002910315.2 of Salvelinus sp. IW2-2015. Classification (NCBI taxonomy): domain Eukaryota; kingdom Metazoa; phylum Chordata; class Actinopteri; order Salmoniformes; family Salmonidae; genus Salvelinus; species Salvelinus sp. IW2-2015. Next base: position 24,531 of record NW_019942820.1, read on the forward strand.
GAAGCCTTAGGAAGTGCAATATGACCCCATAGACACTGTATATTGGATAGGCAAACCTACAAACCTCAGATTTCCCACTTCCTGGTTGGATTTTTTCTCCGGTTTTTGCCTGCCATTTGAGTTCTGTTATACTCACAGACATCATTCAAACAGTTTTAGAAACTTCTGAGTGTTTTCTATCGAAATCCACTAATAATATGCATATCTTAGCTTCTGGGACTGAGTAGCAAGCAGTTTACTCTGGGCACCTTATTCATCCAAGCTACTCAATACTGCCCCCAGGCATAAGAAGTTAAAGATGTGCAGAATGAAGCTGTTAACTGAGAGGTGATATACAATCAGCAAACTGTGTTTTTAATTGTGTGTGTCTGCATGTGTGCAGGACAAAGGGTGTGTCTATTTGTGGTGTGTTGGTGTGTGTGTGTGTGTGTGTGTTGTCTATGGGTAATGTGTGTGTTGTCTGTGGGTGTTTGGGTGTTGTCTTTGGTTGTTGAGTGTGTTGTCTGTGGGTGTTTGGGTGTTGTGGGTGTTGTCTATGGGTGTTTGGTGTTGTCTTGTGCTTTGGTGTTGGTGTTGTCTGTGGGTGTTTGGGTGTGTGTGGTGTTGTCTATGGGTGTTTTGGGTTGTTGTGTTGTCTTGTGTTTTGGTGTGTGGTGTCGTCTTGGTGTTTGGGTGTTGTGTGTGTTGTCTATGGGTGTTTTTGGTGTTTGGTGTGTGTTGTCTATGGTCTGTTGTTGGGTGTTGTGTTGTGTTGTCTATGGGTGTTTTGGGTGTTGTGTGTGTTGTCTATGGGTGTTTTGTGTTGTGTGTGTTGTCTATTGTTTTGGGTGTTGGTTGTGTTGTCTTTGGTGTGTTTTGGGTGTTGTGTGTGTGTCTTTGGGTGTGGTGTTGGTGTGTGTTGTCTTTGGTGTTTTGGTGTTGTGTGTGTTGTCTATGGTGTGTTTGGGGTTTGTGTGTGTTGCTATGGTGTTTTGGGTGTTGTGTTTGGTGTTGTGGGTTGTGTGTGTTGTCTATGTGTTGTGGGTGTTGTGTTTGTTTGTCTATGGGGTGTTGTGTGTGTGTGTGTGCTGATCTATGACTGTGGTCTGGAGCTCTCTCCATTGACTCAGACAGTGAAGTCACAGCCTTGATACTGTGTATATTTCTACATGGAAATAGTGCTCAACTTTTGTTGCAGAGAGAATTTCATTCATTCTCTCAACTCAAAGTCTGCCTTATTCGTTGTACTTTGATAAGGTTAGATATACAGTTTTTGTCTGTTGTTCACTGAAATCTACTGAATGTACAGAAAGAAAGAGAAACGTATGCCTACACTGATCTAAAATATAAATGCAAAATGCAATAATACGATTTTACTGAGTTACGGTTCACATAAACACATTCAGTAGGCCATAATACATTATCTGTTGGTCACAGACACCTTATGAAGAAAGGTAGGGGCGAGGATCAGAAAACCAGTCCGTATCTGGTGTAACCACCATTTGCCTCATGCAGTGTGACATAGAGTTGATCCGGCTGTTGAACTTGGCCTGTGGAATGTTGTCCAACTCCTCTTCAATGGCTGTGTAAAGTTGCCTCATGCAGTGTGACATAGAGTTGATCCGGCTGTTGAACTTGGCCTGTGGAATGTTGTCCCACTCCTCTTCAATGGCCGTGTAAAGTTGCCTCATGCAGTGTGACATAGAGTTGATCCGGCTGTTGATCTTGGCCTGTGGAATGTTGTCCCACTCCTCTTCAATGGCTGTGTAAAGTTGCCTCATGCAGTGTGACATAGAGCTGTGTAAAGTTGATGGATATTGGCGGGAACCTGTTGTACACGTCGATCCAGAGCATCCCAAACGCAACTGTGAACATTGTCCGTAGCTTATGCCTGCCCATATACCATAAGCCCACATACGACAGCGCATTGCAGTCAGGTCAAGAACCTGGTGAGGACGACGAGCTTCCATGAGACGGTTTCTGACAGTTTGTGCAGAAATTTTTCGGTTATGCAAACCCACAGTTTCATCATSTTTCCGGGGGGCCGGTTCTCAGGTGAAGAAGCCGGATGTGGAGCTCCTGGGCTGGCGTGGTTACACAAAGTGTGCAGTTGTGAGGCCGGTTGGACATACTGCCAAATTCTGTAAATTGACGTTGGAGGTGGCTTARGGTAGAGAAATTAACATTACATTCTCTGGCAACAGCTTTGGTGGACATTCCTGCAGTCAGCATGTCAATTGCACACTCCCTCAAAACTTGAGACATCTGTTGCATTGTGTTGTGTGACAAAACTGCACATTTTAAAGTGGCCTTTTATTGTCCCCAGCATAAGGTGCACCTGTGTAATGATCATGCTGTTTAATCAGCTTCTTAATATGTCACACCTGTCAGGTGGATGGATTATCTTGGCCAAGGAGAAATGCACACTTACAAGGGTCTAATCAAATGTGTGCATGAAATCTGAGAGAAATACGCTTTTTGTGTATATGGAACATTTCTGGGAAATGTTATTTCATGGGACCAACACTTTACATGTTGCGTTTATATTTTTGTTCAGTATATACACTGTATCTCTAGCTCTATATTTCTCTATAATTGATTTACTTGGACAGCCTAATTATTTATTCTCGTAAATATTGATTTCATATACAATTTGTTGTTTTCTCCTGATGATGAGCRGATGATTCCCAAGGGGCTCCCAAGTGGCGCAGTGGTCTAAGTGCTYGAGGTATCACTACAGACCCTGGTTCTATTCCAGGCTGTATCACAACCGGCCGTGATTGGGAGTCCCATAGGACGGCGCACAATTGTCCCAGCATCGTCCGGGTTAGGGTTTGGCCAGAGTAGGCCGTCATTGTAAATAAGAATTTGTTCTAAACTGACTTGCCTAGTTAAATAAATAAAATAAATGGTTGTCACATCAATGTATAATCTCTCTCCAGTGCTTCATTTAAAAACCACTATACAGTAGCACTTGCAAACTGTTTGTTGCTCATGAAGTTGTTTTGGTTTAATATTAAATGGCACTCGGTTACTGTGTGCATCTATGATAGAAGCTTTTAGCTTTTTATCCAAACCCATTRCGCTTCTCTCCCTTCAGAAGCACTTTGATTGACAGAAAGGGGAGTAGAGGCTTTTGTTCTTGTCATTTGTATTTGAGACAAGAGGAGCTCTGTCTCTATCTCTCTCTCTTGTACTCTCTCGCTCACTCTTTCAAATTCACCATATCTCTAGAAGTGTGTATAATGCCTGAAGTTATAGCTTTGCTTGAATAGGCTTTTAGGGACATCCAACCTGCATCAGGAACTGTCCTTCCAGAGATAGAAAAACACAGGCATCGCTTGTGCCTCTTTCCTTTCCTTTTTCTCTCTCTCTCTCACATCCTGTCTCTCTCCATTCCATCCCGTCTCTCTCTCCATTCCATCTTCGCTTTCTCCCTCCCATCCTCACTCTCATCCTCTCCCTTTCTCGCTCTTCCTCCCTCTCTCCATCCCTTTTTCCCTCCCTCCATCTGTCCTCCCCATGACTAAAGACATCTCACTCCTCTGCAGTATGTGTCCGGCCACCCTGATTTGCTCTGAGCTGGGGGGACATTTCCATAGGCTGGCCCACTTGTGAGTTCTCCCCTCCTCTTTTTTCTCCTCTCTATGTCCCATCATCTTCACTTAGTTTCACCTGAGCCCCTTTTACTCTCATCCTCTCTCTCTCTCTGCATCATCCCCCCTCCCTCGCTCTCTTTATCAGTAGCTCTCTACCACCCTCCCTCCCACCCTCCCTCTCTCTCTTTTTCAATAGCTCTCTCTCTCTCGCTGTCTGTACGTCTCGTTCTGTTTCTCCTGTGGAGTAATACTAAGAGCTATCAGTTGGAGGTTCCCAGGGTTAACAACCCAGAATGCTGCACTTCTCTCCCTGAGAAGAAAAGAAGAGGATGAGAAAATAGAAAAAGGATTCACAGAGAGAAAAGGCTTTAGTCTCTAGGTAAGGCAGAATTCAGAATACTGACAGAGATTGTGATAGCAGTGAGAGCAGAGAAGGCAAGCCAGTCTGCACTGCTGAGCAGTAAACACAGGGTGGTAAGAGTCGAGAGGAGAGCTGACAGTGTGTGGGGCTCTCTCTCTCTCTCTCTCTCCCTCTCTCTCTCTCTCGTATTGCCACGTCTGTGGCTTTGTATCTGTGGCTTGTTAGAGCAGAGGAGAAGGGCAGAGTGAAGCGTAGCGCGTAGTAGCCAGTGGTGGAGGTCGTTCCCGTCTCATCACGCTCTCTCAGCACCTAGGTGACAGGGGGTGTTGGGGATACACTCCAGGTGACGACGGCACACACACACACTCTCCCGCGCTCGCTAACTGCACACACACTCTCCCGCGCTCMCTAACTGCACACACATACACTCTCCTGCGCTCGCTAACTGCACACACACACTCTCCTGCGCTCGCTAACTGCACACACACACTCTCCTGCGCTCGCTAACTGCACACACACTCGCAGCATGGGCATAAAAAGAACTAAAAACATGGATTGAGTTACTAACTGAATAACTAGGAGCTGCTGTGAGCTACAGGGGATCAATTTATACCAGGAGGAAGGAGACGAGAAAAGGAGACAAGCAAAAGAGACAAAGAAGGAAAACTGAGCCACGCTTTGTTTGGATTTTTCACTGGGGTGATTTGGTGTTATTTTAGTTTTTTGTTTCCATGGGGTCTTCAGAACCCAGAGATCTGTACCTCTGCCTGCACTATACTCTATAGACCACAGGGTGTTGTGTTGGGAGGTTTAGCTGACCATGATGCGGCCTGTTGGGAAGCTGCAGGGCTGCGGCTGTAGCTGGGGGTCTTACCCCTGGATGAGTGCCCTGGTCCTGGCTGTGGGCTGGSTGGTGGTGGGGTCCGCCTGGGGCTCCTCTTTTGCTGACCTCCAGGTCCTGTCGGCCACCCCTGAGGAAGGAGCACCACTGCCCCCCGCCTCCCTCTCACAACCCCAACCTGGGCCTGACCSCCACCACCACACCCAGGGGACCAGGCACCACCCTACTAATGCTGCCCCTGCCTCCATCTACCACTTCCCTGGCCATGCTTCGCTACGGGGTGGACACGGTGAGTCCCATCTCTCTATCTATCCCTCTATCCTTCCATCCGGCTGAGCAGAAGAGAGCGGAATCATTTTTTAATGTTTGTGGCGATCCCTCTCTCTTTCCTCTCCCCCCTTTCCTCTCGATTCCTCTGTCCCTCTCTTTTTCTCCGGTCCGGCAGAGCAGAAAGCTTTCTCTAGAGACTGTGATGATCCCTCTCTCTCTCCTCTCTCCCCATCCCTCTGGATCTCTCCTTCCCATGACAGATTAAACAGTGGTAACGAGAGATAAGTGTCTGACAGCGGAGTGGCGTTGTTGTGATACAGTCGTCAGGATAATTAGGTATGATTTCACTGAGAGAGAATGACTGACTGATGAGTGAAACAAATAGCCCTGCCTCATTTGCATATACGTAGGGGGGAATAGATGTTATTTATATCTGTGGTTTAGCTCTGTCTCTGTGGGAGGAAATATGAGGAGGATTGAATGATCTTTAGTTTCACGGAAGACTTCTTGGTCTCTTTTTTATTGTTATGTGCTTGGAGAGTGCTAAAGCCTGCAATGGGGATGGACTCCTTTTATGGAGTCAGACCTTTTTCTTCTGGCGATGAAGGAGCCGATTGGGGCTGACCAGGGATGTGTGTGTGTTGTGTGTGGTGTGTGTGTGTGGTGTGTGTGTGGTGTGTTGTGTTGTGTGGTGTGTGTGTGTGTGTGTGTGGTGTGTGTGTGTGGTGTGTGTGTGTGGGTTGGTGTGTGTGCGTACTGTCTGTATGTTACTGTATGGCCTGAAACATTGTACTCGACTTACCATTCTCACCATGGCAGTATGGTCAACAATCCCTCATGCATCTGAGTATGCACATTTATTGAATCCTCTCTTCTCTCTCTCTCTCTCTCGTCTCTCTCGTCTCTCTTCCTCTCCTCTCCTCTCTGCTTCTCTCTCGCTCTCTCTCCCCTTCAGTAAGGTAGGGAGATACTAGTCTGGTGTGGGTATGTTACCAGTAGAGAAGGAGATACTAGTCTGGGTGGTGTATGTTACCAGGTAGATAAGGAGATACTAGTCTGGTGATGTACCAGGTAGATAAGGAGATACTAGTCTGGTGATGTTACCAGGTAGATAAGTAAATACTAGTCTGGTGTGTGTGATGTTACCAGGTAGATAGGAGATACTAGTCTGTGATGTTACCAGGTAGATAAGCGAGATGATACTAGTCTGGTTGATGTTACCAGTAGCCATAAGGAGATACAATCTAGTCTGGTTGATGTTACCAGGTAGATAAGGAGATACTAGTCTGGTGATCGTACCAGTAGATAAGGAGATACTAGTCTGGTGATGTTACCAGGTAGATAAGGAGATACTAGTCTGGTGATGTTACCAGGTAGATAAGGAGATACTAGTCTGGTGTGGTGTGTTGCTACCAGGTAGCTAAGGAGATACTAGTCTGGTGATGTTATCAGGTAGATAAGGAGATACTAGTCTGGTTTGGTCTTACCAGGTTGGTATGTTTAACATTCACTAGCAGACTGGATGACCCTGGATAAGGCATGATGTTAATTAAACATTCAGACCAAGGCCTTGTAGTGAAAATGCAGGAGAGGGTAGGGTGAGGAGGAGGAGAGGAAGGAGGATAGGAGGATAGCCAATGGCATTGCTGTGCTATACCACCCGGAAGACATTGGCTCTGCATGTGGATCTACTTCATTAGGGAAATCGCTAGAATAGAGTAGAGTAGAGTAGAATAAAGCAGAATAGAGTAGAATAGAGTAGAGGAGAGTAGATTAGAATATAGTAAAATGGAATAGAGTAGAGTAGAGTAGAGCATAGTAGAATGGAATAAAGCAGAATAGAATAAAGCAGAATAGAGTAGAATAGAGTAGAGTAGAGTAGAGTGGAGTAGAGTAGAGTAGAGTAGAGTAGAGTAGAGTAGAGTAGAATAGATAGAGTAGAATAGAATAGAGTAGAGTAGAGAAGAATATATTAGAGTAGTATAGCGTAGAGAAGAATATATTAGAGTAGAATAGAGTAGAGTAGAATAGAGTATAATAGAATAGAGTAGAGTATAATAGAATGTAGAGTAGAGTAGAATAGAATGTAGAGTATAATATAATGTAGAATAGAAAAGAGTAGAGTAAAGTAGAATAGAGTAGAGTAGATAATAATATATTAAGTTAGAATAGAGTAGAGTAGAATACAGTTGAATAGAATACAGTAGATTAGAATCGAGTAGAAAATAAGAGTCGAATAGAATCAATTAGAACATAATATAATAGAGTAGAATACAGTATAATACAGTATAATAGAGTAGAGTAGAATACAGTATAATAGAGTAGAGTAGAATACAGTATAATAGAGTATAATGAGTAGAGTAGAATACAGTATAATTGAGTATAATAGAGTAGAGTAGAATACAGTATAATAGAGTTTAATAGAGTAGAGTAGAAAATAGTAGAGTAGAATAGAAACAAATAAGAACAGAGGTGTCATTCAGTGCCATCCAGCTCCAGGGTGTCATAGTTTAAGATTAAATCAAATCCAATTGTATTAGTCACATACACATATTTAGCAGATGTTATTGCGGATGTAGCGAAATGCTTGCATTCCTAGCTCCAACAGTGCACTAATATCTAACAATACACACATCTAAAAGTAAAAGAATGGAATGAATAGTTATATAAATATTAGGATGAGCAATGTCGGAGTCCGGACAATTGCTGAGGAAAAAAATATATTTAATCCATTTTAGAATAAGGCTGTAATGTAATAAAATGTGGAAAAAMTCAAGGGGTTTGAATACTTTGCCTTCGTAAAGTATACAGACCCCTTGACTTTTTACACATTTTGTTATGTTACAGKCTTATTCTAAAATGGATTAAAACACATTTTTCCCTTGGCAATCTACACACAATACCCCATAATGACAAAGCAAAAACAAGTTTTTAGAAATGTTTGCTAATTTATTAAAAATAAAACACAGAAACACCATATTTACATAAGTATTCAGACCCTTTGCTAAGAGACTYGAAATTGAGCTCAGGTGCATCCTGTTTCCATTGATCATCCTTGAGATGTTTCAACAWCTTGATTGGAGTCCACCTGTGGTAAGTTCAATTGATTGGACATGATTTGGAAAGGCACACACCTGTCTGTATAAGGTCCCACAGTGTATGTCAGAGCAAAAACCAAGCCATGAGGTCGAAGGAATTGTCCGTAGAGCTCCGAGACAGGATTCTGTCGAGGCACAGATCTGGGGAAGGGTACCAAAACATTTCCGCAGCATTGAAGGTCCCCAAGAACACATTTGCCTCCATCATTCTTAAATGGAAGAAGTTTGGAACCACCAAGACTCTTCCTAGAGCTGGCCGCCCGGCCAGCAATCGGGAGAGAAGGGCCTTGGTCAGGGATGTGACCAAGAACCCGATGGTTCTTGGTCACATGAGAGATCTGAAAATAGCTGTGCTGCAACACTCCCCATCCACTCTGACAGAGCTTGAGAGGATCTGCGGAGAGGAATGGGAGAAACTCCCCAAATACAGGTGTGCCAAGCTTGTAGCGTCATACCCAAGAAGACTTGAGGCTGTAATCACTGCCAAAGGTGCTTCAACAAAGGACTGAGTAGAAAGTCTGAAGACTTATGTAAATGTATATTTCCGTTTTTTATTTGAATACATTTCTAGAAATCTGTTTTTGCTTCGTCATTATGGATTATTGTGTGTAGATTATTGAAGGGAAAAAAACGATTTCATCAATTTTAGAATAAATCCGTAACGTAACAAAATGTGGAAAAAGTAAAGGAATCTGAATACTTTCCATATGCATTGTATATACAGTTCCAGTCAAACGATTGAACACACCTACTCATTCCAGGGTTTTTCTTTTTACTATTTACTGTTGTAGAATAATAGTGATGACATCACGACTATGAAATAGCACATCGAATCATGTATCCAAAAAAGTGTTAAACAAAGCAAAATATTTTATTTGAGGTTTTTCAAGGTAGCCACCCTTTGCCTTGATGACAGCTTTGCACACTCTTGGCATTCTCTCAACCAACTTCATGAGGTAGTTACCTGGAATGCATTTCAGTTAACAGGTGCGCCTTGTTAAAATTACTTTGGCATTTCTTTCCTTCTTTAATGCGTTTGAGCCAATCAGTTGTTTTCTGACAAGGTAGGGGTGGTATACAGAATATAGTGTTTTACCAAATAGGGCTATGTCCATATTATGGCAAGAACAGCACAAGTAAGCAAAGAGAAACAACAGTCCATCATTACTTTAAGACATGAAGGTCAGTCAGTTTGGAAAATTTCAAGAACTTTGAAACTTAAAGTGCAGTTGCAAAAACCATCAAGGGCTATGATGAAACCATTACACGGGGCGGAGCAGGTGAACCCAAATGCAGAATCAGACGAGGAGACAAGGATAGGTAACCAATGTATTTATTGAAAAGCATGAGAGGAGATGCGGTCAGTCCAGGGGAATCTCAGGCGGGTAGTAGGGAATCCAGACTGAGGCTGAGGGCAAGGAGATTAGGAACCGGGTAAGCAGGTCTGGAGCGAAATCCAAAGAGGCAGTAGAGCGGGGATCCAGGGCAGGGAAGCAGGACTGAGGAGATGAGGTACTGGAGACAGGTACCAGAGTCAGAGCAGACGGGACTGTAGCGGAGAGAAAAAGCAGCGTGAAACTAGAGAATACAGGCACAACAGGATAACAACATCTATGCAGGAACAAACAGCTAGAAATGCAGACTGACTGATTACAGGCTACGATCTGGCAGCGTGGAAGTGGCAGGGCTGAGTATTTGTAGGGTTCTTGATTATGGAACAGGTTGCAGCTGGTGGAAATCTGCTCTGCTTCCAGCACACCTGTCTCCACTCACACAATCACATACACACACAGACAGAGAGGGAGAGAGAGAGAGGGAGAGAACACTGGGGGAGTGGTGACAGGTTTAGGGAAGCCCAGGATGAGAAGTAGAGGGCATGGCAGTAGCAGATGTAACAGAAACTGGCTCTCATGAGGACCGCCATAAGAAAGGAAGACCCAGAGTTACCTCTAATGCAACGGAAAAGTTGATTAGAGTTACCAGTCTATGAAATCGGCAATTAACTGCACCTCACCGCAAGTAACAGACACATCTCTACATCAACTGTTCAGAGGAGACTTTGTGAATGAGGCCATCAAGGTTATATTCCTGCAAGGAAACCACTACTAAAGGACACCAATAAGATGAAGAGACTTGCTTGGACCAAGAAACATGAGCAATGAACAATAGACKGGTGGAAATGTGTCCTTTGGTCTGATGAGTCCAAATTTTAGATTTTTGCTTCCAACCGCTGTGTCTTTGTGAGACACAGAGTAGGTGAACGGATGATCTCCGCATGTGTGGTTCCCACTGTGAAGCTTGGAGGAGGAAGTGTGATGGTGTGGGGGTGCTTTGCTGGTGTCACTGTTTGTGTTGCATTTAGAATTCAAGGCACACTTAACCAGCATGGCTACCACAGCATTCTGCAGCTTTCCGCCATTCTTCCTGGTTTGTGCTTAGTAGGACTATCATTTGTTTTTCAACAGGARAATGACCCAAAACTCACCTCCAGGCTGTGTAAGGGCTATTTGAGCAAGAAGGAGAGTGATGGAGTGTTGTATCAGATGACCTGGCCTCCACAATCACCRGACCTCAACCAAATTGAGATGTTTTGGGATGAGTCGCACCGCAGAGTAAAGGAAAAGCAGCCAACAAGTGCTCAGCATATGTGGGAACTGATTCAAGACTGTTGGAGAAGCATTCCAGGTGACTACCTCATGAAGCTGGTTGAGAGAATGCAAAGCTGTCATCAAGGCAAAGGGTGACTACTTTGAAGAATCTAAAATCTAAAATACATTTTTATTTGTTTAACACTTTTTGGCTTACTACGTGAATTCATTTGTGTTGTTTCATAGTTTTTATGTCTTCACTTTTATTCTAAAATGTAGAAAATAGTAAAAAATTAAGAAAAATCCCTGAATGACTAGGTGTGTCCAAAATGCTGACTGGTACCTGTATATATATATATATATACTACATGATTAAAGTATGCGGACACCTGCTCYTCAAACATCTCATTCCAAAAGCATGGGCATTAATATTGAGTTCTGGGAATGGTTTCCTACTAGATGTTGGAACATTGCTACAGGGACTTGCTTCCATTCAGCCTGGCTCTCAGTCGTCGTTCCAATTCATCCCAAAGGTGTTCGATGTGGTTGAGGTCAAAGCTCTGTGCAGGCCTGTCAAATTCTTCCTCACTGATCTCGACAAACCATTTCTTTATGGACCTTACTTTGTGCACAGGGGCATTGTCATGCTGAAACAGGAAAGGGCCTTCCCCAAACTGTTGCCACAAATTGTTGGATGCACAGAATCGTCTAGAATGTCATTGTATGCTGTAGCGTTAAGATTTCCCTTCACTGAAACTAAGGGGCTTAGCCCGAACCATGAAAAACATCCCAAGACCATTATTCCTCCTTTACCAAACTTTACAGTTGGCACTATGCCTTGGGGCAGGTAGCGTTCTCCTGGCATCTGCCAAACCCAGATTCATCTGTCAGACTGCCAGATGGTGAAGCGTGATTCATCACTCCAGAGAACGTGTTTCCACTGCTCCAGAGTCCAATGGTGGCGAGCATTACACCACCCCAGTTTGTTTGCAGCTGCTCGGCCATGGAAGCCCATTTCATGAAGCTCCCGACGAACAGTTATTTTGCTGACATTGCTTCCAGAGGCAGTTTGGAACTCTGTAGTGAGTGTTGCAACCAAGGACAGAAGAGTTTTACACGCCACACTCTTCAGCACTCTGCAGTCCCGTTCTGTGAGCTTGTGTGGACTACCACTTCGCAGCTTAGCAATTGTTGCTCCTATACGTTTCCACTTCACAATAGCAGCACTTACAGTTGACCGGGGCTGCTCTCGCAGGGCAGAAATTTGACAATATTTGTCCGTGGAGATTCCATGGCTATGAGCTCGGTTTTATTCATGGGTGTGGCTGAAATAGCCAAATCCACTCATTTGAAGGCGTGTCCACATACTTTTGTATATATAGTGTCCATTGTTACGTCATGCCAATAAAGCGATTGAAAGAGAGTGAGGCAAAGGGAGTAAAAGAGGGAGACGGGCAGAAGGAGAGAAGTTTAAGGTGAGAGAGACGGAGAGAAAGAGAGCTACCGTATCCACTACTCCTTGATATTCTCCCTGGCTTTAAAGACCTTCGAGTCCAGAAGATTCTGTCCCTCTGACAGATAGAACGAGAGGGTTTAGGAGGATTTGATGATACACATCTCATACTGCAGCCCTTAGATAACGCTGCAGTCCACAAGCCGATTGTCATTCATAACACATTGGGAACACTTACACACATGGACTCAGGTTGCTATACAGTATGAAATATACAGCTTGTTGGTAAATCTGCTGTAGAATGTATTGTCTTGGGTGTAATTGTAAGGTTCTGTATTTATTTGTAAGGTTCTGTATTTATTTGTAAGGTTCTGTATTTATTTAGTTATAGCCTTCAGTCCTAGTTCTGATTCACCTGCCTGTTTGCCTACCGGTGTATGACCATTGCCTGCCTGTGACCACGATTCCTGCCTTCTGTGAAGGTAAAATAAACACCAGCCGCGCTCTGCGCGTGAATCTACACCTTTTCCTCCTTGAGTTTCATTAGAGTAATAATGATAGTAATAATAATATTAATTATTAGAATTATAGTAATACAATACTAATAATAATGAAAATATAAACAATTCTAATAATAATTCTAATAATAATAACAATAATAATCATAATAGTAACAATACTAATATTAATAATATAATTAATAAACTTGTCGATTCTCTTAGAAACCATACCCTCACTCCCCCGTCTTCCTCCTCCTCCTCCTCCTTTCTCTCGTTCTATCTGTCTCATTGTCCTCTGTTTTGGCTTGGGACAGTAAATCAATAGGCAGAGCTGTTTTTGCGGCTTAATTATCAGGTTATTCTTAGTTTTTTGGCCTCACTTCCACTCCTCCCTAGCATCTCTCTCTTCTCTTCTCTTCTCCTCCCTCTGACCTCTTGGCTGAGGTGTTTTATCTTTGTGGAGACAGCCCAGTGATTCAGCCTGCCAGAGCGCGAGAGAAGAGGGGGGTGAGAGGAGCAAAGGGGGAGAGGGGGAGAGGAGAGTCAGTGTTAATGAAGTAACAGAAATCACCCTAGAGTTGACATCCTGTCTCTCTCTCTCGCTTTCTCTCTCGAGCCTTCTCTCCTGCTTTCTCTCCATTTCCCTCTCTTCCTCCATCACACACGGATACACACTCTCCCTCTGACACACACACACACACACACACACACACACACACACACACACACACACCCACACACACACACACACACACACACACCACACACACACACACACAACACACACACACACACCACACACACACACACAATCTCTCTCTCTACAGATGTAGGATCTTAATTTACCAGTTTCTAAGCAGAAAAAGAATCCTCCAGGCAAAAAGAAAATGTGGATTATAATTAATGTACATTTTTTGTTAGGGCAAATCAAGTCAAATTTTTAATTGGAAATTACAAACTTTAGAGGAGTACTTTCATGCTCCGGTCTTTATAGGGAGGCTGAGACTGGTCTGCCTCCAAAATCCCAGGCAATGACTCATGTTCCTTCCTTAGACACACGCACACACACTCCCAAGTCCTACTGGCTAATTAATAATGGTTATGATAACAACTTCATGTATGTATGGTTTTGGTGCCAACGGAAAATAAGTTCAACACGTCTCATAATTATCCATCAAATAATTATTAATTTGAACAAACCTCTGCTGATTATTGCTCTGTCCTCCATGCAAATTAATATTCAGATGAGCAGAAACTGAGTCTTCTTTGCTCACCGTTAAAATATTCCATTTCCTTTTATAATTTAGACATTCAGGCATTTTACATTTTTCTGGAAGTTTTTAAAGTTTTACAATCTCTATGTTATCTCTTCTCAATTTGAGACGCAGAAACTGAAACGGCCATCTCGATCAACCGGTTTGTCTTTCATGTTAACCATAACTCCAATGGTGACCAACTGWCATTTGCCCCCAAGGATTTTGGGGGCTGTAGTTCAGCATTGATTCATCATGGTGAATGTGACTCATGGTGTCCTAAGGTTAGATGATGGTGCAGAGCCTCTGTCTCTGAATGAGGAACCTCTCTGGGCTGGCTGTGACTTGGGGGTGCATCCCAAATGCCACCCTATGCTCTATATACTACCCTGCTGTTGATCTGGGCCAATAGGGCTATTTTCAAAAGTAGAAAACCTATCTAGGGAATAGGGTGCCATTTGGTGTCAGCTCATCCGTCACCCTGATACAAACACAGGAGGGTCCCCGTACAACACTAATGTCCTGCTACTGAGCTTCAAGACTCTGGTGATTTATCATGGGGTGAAATTAGATCACGTTGGTACTCAACGTGTAAGGTCTGATTTATCATGGGGTGAAATTAGATCACGTTGGTCCAACGTGTAAGGTCTGATTTATCATGGGGTGAATTAGATCAACGTTGGGTACCAACACGTGTAAGGTTGATTTTATCAATGGGGTGAAATAGATCACGTTGGTTAACTCAACGTGTAAGGTCTGATTTATCATGGGGTGAAATTAGATCACGTTGGTACTCAACGTGTAAGGTCTGATTTATCATGGGGTGAAATTAGTTCACGTTGGTACTCAACGTGTAAGGTCTGATTTGTCAACTTTGACTTCGTTGACTGGTTTATGTCCCTGGCACAACTCACTCTGTCCTTTACCATAGAACAACKCTTACCATAGAKCACTTACCATAGAAGAACCCTTACCATAGACCACTTACCATAGAAGAACCCTTACCATAGAACCCTTACCATAGAACCCTTACCATAGAACACTTACCATAGAATAACCTTTACCATAGAACACTTACCATATAACTTTTACCATAGAACCCTTACCATAGAATAACCCTTTCCATAGAACACTTACCATAGAAGAACCCTTACCATAGAAGGACCCTTACCATAGAAGACCACATACCATAGAACCCTTACCATAGAACCCTTACCATAGAACACTTACCATAAAACACTTACCATAGAACCTTTACCATAGAACCCTTTCCATAGAACACTCACAATAGAACACTTACCTTAGAATAACCCTTTCCATAGAATAACCCTTACCATAGAACCCTTACCACAGAACCCTTACCACAGAACCCTTACCATAGAATAACCCTTACAATGTAACCCTTACCACAGAACCCTTACCATATAACCCTTACCACAGAACCCTTACCATAGAGTAACCCTTACAATGTAACCCTTGCCACAGAACCCTTACCATAGAGTAACCCTTACAATATAACCCTTGCCACAGAACCCTTACCATAGAGTAACCCTTACAATATAACCCGTCCGATAGAAGAATATTGGTAGAGTGACAGAAATGCAATGCACTCTTAGATGTTAAATCCCTATTTGGCGTACTTTGAGCAGTTCTGGACTGGTTCTGACTGACATTTTGATGTACAAATCGCTCTGTGAACGTCGTAGGGTCCCGTACCTTATAATGACACAAAGTTCCATCTGTCTGGGAGTCACTTTCTCAGCTGAGTTGAGCTGTGTCAGGTTTCAGTCCCCACATTTGCATAGGGAGTGGCCTATCCAGACAAATAATCAATTTGCTCTTCCTTTAAGTGAAGGAGCCCAGCCTGGGAGACAGTCAAGTGAATCCAATAGCTATGGTATCATCTCGCTGTGACCTCTCAACGTGGAAAAAATGCTAAATAATTTCATAGAGTTTAAACAATACCACTTTCTGTTAGTCACAGACTCAGCCCCTCTCAGTGGATGTCGTCAGTTATATGAAATGTTGCTAATATTGTACTGTCACTAAGTATGATAATATTTATTTTACAGTTCTAAGAAAGGTGAAATATTTTAGTAAGGAGTAAGAACTTGATTGTTACTATATTTAGAAAGTATTTCAGTAATTTCAAGCCCTATTGCCCCACTTTTGTTGAATAGGTAAAACACATGATTTTCATATTTTCATAATATTCATATTATGTCCTTGAGCTTGCATCCTCAACCTCAGAAATGTATAACTAGGGAAGTTCCAGGCCTGTAAGGGGTGCGTAACTGGTGGCAGAGAAGTCAGACGCAGGAGAGCAGAACTGGGTAATAACCGGAGCAGTTTAATATACAAAACCACCGGCATCCAGAATAACAACGTAGGGGTGCAAAACCCGTCGCGCACCAGACAGCAATGTGCACAAGCACTTACAACAAACAATTCCGCACAAAGACATGGGGGGAACAGAGGGTTAAATACACAACACGTAATGAGGGAAATGTAAACCAGGTGTGTGGGAAAACAAGACAAAACAAATGGAAAATGAAAAACAGGTGTGTGGGAAAACAAGACAAAACAAATGGAAAATGAAAAATGGATCGGCAATGGCTAGAAGACCGGTGACGTCGACCGCCGAACACCGCCCGAACAAGGAGAGGAACTGACTTCGGTAGAAGTCGTGACAAGGCCATTTTCAAAACTTTGCAATATTAGCAGTTTTTTGCCATCTCATTCAAAATAATTACGTTTGGGTATGTCTGTTCAATATGATTTATTATGTCTAATCGTTTGACTCCAGCCATTCTCCATCCCTCTTTCCACCGTCTTCACCATCCAAGACTCATCCTTTCCACTGTCCAGTCCCTGACAACTTTAGAATGAAAGACAGATATATATCTCATACGTAATGACATGCTGAACCCATGTCATTGTGGAATTTTCCAATTAGACATGGTGTGTGTACTGTACTAGCCATAATGTCATAGGGTTGTCACAGGCTGCCTGCCTGTTAGCTTAGGTTCACTCCTCTCTGCTACACTGATCTTACGACTGTCTGTCTGTTTGCTAGACCCTATCCCCTGCAAGGTTACACGGAACTTATGGCTGTCTGTCTGTTTGCTTAGACCCTATCCCCGCAAGGTTACACAGAATTATGGCTGTTCTGTCTTTTGCTAGAACTACCCGCCTGCAAGGTTCACGGAACTTTTATGGCTGTCTGTCTGTTTGCTAGACCCTTCCCCTGCAGGTTACACGGAACTTTGGCTGTCTGTCTGTTTGCTATGACCCTATCCCTGCAAGGTTACACTGAACTTATGGCTGTCTGTCTGTTTGCTAGAACCTACCCCCTGCAAGGTTACACGGAACTTATGGCTGTCTGTCTGTTTGCTAGACCCTTCCCCTGCAGGTTACACAGAACTTATGGCTGTCTGTCTGTTTGCTAGAACTTCCCCCTGCAAGGTTACACGGAACTTATGGCTGTCTGTCTGTTTGCTAGACCATATCTAGAGGTTAACACGGAACGTTATGGCTGTCTGTCTGTTTGCTAGACCCTATCCCCTGCACGGTTTAACAAGACTTATGGCTGTCTGTCTGTTTGCTAGACCCTATCCCCTGCAAGGTTACACGGAAGTTATGGCTGTCTGTCTGTTTGCTAGACCCTATCCCCTGCAAGGCTTTATTTTAATTTAACTGTGTAATCCAATGCCTCGATGAATCAATGCTTTGAATGCATGTTAAAGGTGTTATGTCTATGTTCTTTATTGTAGTGCTTTATTCACCTTAGGCAATTATTGTGTTCTCCTTGTTTCATTGACTTAGTTTGTAAGTGTAAACTGTGTCTTCAAAAGAGTGTATTTGGTGATGTAAGACTCTCACAAGCCTGTGTAAAGTAGGTTAGTGGATATGCATATTTTAATTAAGCAGTTCGTAATGTACTTTTCTTATCAGCAAAGCTTTAACTATTAAGATAAAACCAAATAGACTATCCATCATTTTACAGCCTTGTTCAAATTTTCTTCCACCCAGAACAGAATGGGAGAACACAGGGGAATGTATGTCAATACAAAATACACTCTCAGACACATAGTCATAAATGTACAAATTCACCCCTGAAAAATATGTTTATGCTTGAGTAAACTCCATATTGCTTGTAAATTCCATATTTTCGATTCCTCCGTCTCTCCCTGCTAGAGGAATGCACTACAGTTACAATAGCACTTCACCATGGCAGAGTTTGGAATGCTGCATTTCTCTCTGCATTTCATCCTGTCAGACAGAGATTGGGGTATGCGCTCTCTCTGCCTCCCACTCAGCGCCCAGCTAAGGTAGCTAATGGGTTCGGGGCTTGCCCTGATGCGCTGGCAGCATATTGAGTTGGGAGTTTCACTGGTCCCCGAGCAAACAGACATGCTAGCAGGGCGGCCGAGAGGGTCGGGAACATGATATCATTTGAGTGGGCCCTAGCAGCACATAGCCGCAGACTTAGCACCGCTAGATACAGCACACCTACCTCTACAGTAGATGAACACAGTGTATTGGTAATGATGGTACACTCACAAGGGGACCTTCAGACAGGGACACACAGTTGAAGTTCGAAGTTTACATACACTTAGACTGGAGTCATTAAAACTAGTTTTTCAACTACTCCACAAATGTCTTGTTAACGAACTATAGTTTTGGCAAGTCAGTTAGGATATCTACTTTGTGCATGACACATCTGTTTACAGACAGATTATTTAATTTATACTTTACTGTATCACAATTCCAGTGTGTCAGAAGTTTACATACACTAAGTTGACTGTGCCTTTAAACAGCTTGGAAAATTACAGAAAATGATGTCATGGCTTTTGAAGCTTCTTATAGGCTAATTGACATAATTTGAGTCAATTGGAGGTGTACCTGTGGATGTATTTCAAGGCCTACCTTCAAACTCAGTGCCTCTTTGCTTGACATCATGGGAAAATCAAAAGAAATCAGCCAAGACCTCAGAAAAAAAATTGTAGACCTCCACAAGTCTGGTTCATCCTTGGGAACAATTTCCAAATGCCTGAAATGTACCACATTAATCTGTACAAAGGATACCGCTCAGGAAGGAACGCGTTCTGTCTCTAGAGATGAAAGTACTTGGTGCAAAAAGTGCAAATCAATCCCAGAACACAGCAAAGGACCTTGTGAAAGATGCTGGAGGAAAAAGGTACAAAGTATCTATATCACAGTAAACAAGTACAATATCGAACATAACCTGAAAGGCAAGAAGAAAACCACTACTCCAAAACTGCCATAAAAAAGCCAGACTACGGTTTGCAACTGCATATGGGGACAAAGATCGTACTTTTGGAGAATGTCCACTGGCCTGATGAAACAAAAATAGAACTCTGTTTGGCATAATGACCATGGTTATGTTTGGAGGAAAAGGGGGAGGCTTGCAAGCTGAAGAAACCATCCCAACCGTGAGCACTGGGGAGGCAGCATCATATTGTGGGGGTGCTTTGCTGCAGAAGGGACTGGTGCACTTCACAAAATAGATGTCATTATGTGGAAGGAAAATGATGTGGATATATTGAAGCAACATCTCAAGACATCAGTCAGGAAGTTAAAGCTTGGTCGCAAATGGGTCTTCCAAATGGACAATGACCCCAAGCATACTTCCAAAGTTATGACAAAATGACTTAAGGAAATCAAAGTCAATGTATTGGAGTGGCCATCACAAAGTCCTGACCTCAATCCCATAGAAAATTTGTGGGCAGAACTTGAAAAGTGTGTGTGAACAAGGAGGCCTACAAACCTGACTCAGTTACACCAGCTCTGTTAGGAGGAATGGGCCAAAATTCATCCAACTTATTGTGGGAAGCTTGTGGAAGGCTACCTGAAACGTTTGGCCGAAGTTAAACAATTTAAAGGCAATGCTACAAAACACTGATTGAGTGTATGTAAACTTCTCACCCAGTGGGAATGTGATGAAAAAATTAATCCTTCTCTCTACTATTATTCTGACATTTCACATTCTTAAAATAAAGTGGTGATCCTAACTGACCTAAAACAGGGAATTTTTACTAGGAATAAATGTCAGGAATTGTGAAAAACTGAGTTTAAATGTATTTGGCTAAGGTGTATGTAAACTTCCGACTTCAACTGTACATGAGATTGGTTATGTGCTGTCCCTCTGAGTGTACAAAACATTAGGAACACCTTCCTKATTTTGATTGGCACCCCCTTTTGCCCTCAGAACAGCCTCGATTCTTCAGGACATAGACTCTACAAGGTGTCGAAAGTGTTCCAAAAGTGTCAAMTTGGCTGGATGTCCTTTAGGTGGTAGACCATTCTCAATACACACGGGAAACTGTTGAGCTGGAAAAATCCAGCAGTATTTCAGTTCTTGACACAGACTGGTGTGCCTGGCACCTACTACCATACCCTGTTCAAAGGCAGTTAAAGTGGAACTGACAGTGTTTTAGCAACATGAAATGTTATGAAAAATATGTTCATGTACACCCCCCAGGAAGAATATGACAAATTATTTGGCATTTTCTGACAAGCGAGTACTTACATATGTTAATTTTTTATTTTTAAAAATAAATTCATAGAATGTTTGGGAATGACGTGTAAGGCATTTCCTGAAAATTATATAGCAATATAGAGTAGGAAAATGGCTGTGCGTTTGTACAATCAATAGACACTGTCCTGTCCAGGACCGTTGTTTAGGCAGACCGGTGTGCCAGAGCTACAGTAGAACTACATGCAAAATAATCAATTTGCCACACGGGCCTGCCATCATTCACTTTGAACTGGGCTGTGTGTTTACAGGCAGTAGGACCTGCCATCATTCACTTTGAACTGGGCTGTGTGTTTACAGGCAGTACTGTATATTAGAATATGAGAACTTTCAAATGTTATAATTATTTTCATGTAGTTAGCAACTGCGCAAATAGTTGAAGTACAAAAGGGAAATAAATAAACAGATTAGGTTTGTTATTTACAATGGTGGTTTGTTCTTCACTGGTTGCCATTTTCTTCTGGC
Organism: Salvelinus sp. IW2-2015; assembly: GCF_002910315.2. Classification (NCBI taxonomy): domain Eukaryota; kingdom Metazoa; phylum Chordata; class Actinopteri; order Salmoniformes; family Salmonidae; genus Salvelinus; species Salvelinus sp. IW2-2015. Next base: position 45,497 of record NW_019942820.1, read on the forward strand.
GACAGCATCACAAATATTTTTTCCTCGTTGGTTGACACAGCACCGTGGTATTTCCCCTAATACTGTACGATATGGGTAGTTACTGAGATTGGGATTTGTTTTCAAATTCTTTGTGCGTATTTGGTTAGACTCTGAGGGAAATAATGTGCTCTCATATGGTGCATTCACTTGGGCAGGAGGTTAGGAAGGCAGCTCAGCTTCCACCCCATTTTTGTGGGCAGTGGGTGCACCAAGCCCTGTCTTCTCTTGAGAGCCAGGTCGGCTACGGCGGCCTCTCTCAAATAGCAAGGCTTTATGCTCACTGAGTCGGTACATTAGTCTTAACTTTCCTTAAGTTTGGGGTCAGTCACAGTGGGTCAGGTATTCTGGCTGTTGTGGTACTTTCTCTGTTTAGGAACCAAAATAGCATTTCTAGTTTCTCAGTTTTTCTTTTGTTGATTCTTTCCAATGTGTCAAGTATTGTCTTTGTTTTCTCATCAATTTTGCTGGGTCTAAATTGTCTGCTGTCCTGGGGCTCTGTGGGGTCTGTTTGTGTTTGTGAAAGAGCCCGCAGCACAGCTGGCAGAGGGGACCTTCTCCAGGTGAGGGCTTTTGTTATGGAAGGTTTGAGAAATCACTTATTTTTAGATCGTTGTAGAGTTTAGTTGCTCTTTTCCGGATTTTGGACAATTGTGGAAAAGGAATCGACCGAATTACTCTCTGCATGCATTATTTGTGTTTCTCCTCCTCTCCTCTCTCTCTCTCTCTCCTCTTCTCTCCTCTCCCTCTCTCCTCTCTCTCTCTCATCTCTCTCTCTCTCTCTCTCCGTCTCCTTTTCTCATTCTGCTCCTCTCTCCGAAGTCCAACTACTATATTAACCTCTCTCAAACTTTCTCTAGGTTGCCATCAAAATGCAACTGCTAATATGATGGGAATTAGTAGCCTGCTCGTCCTTCTGCAGCTCGCCTGGTTCAGCATAGCTAGGCTAGTGATTCACATTTCTTGCTAGCTAACCAAATAACTCCTGCACCTCTAGCTGTACCGCACTGAAAAAACGATATAAGGGGAAAGTCTATATATTGAACTTTGGGACAAAGCTTTTATCACTCTATGCATACCCCAAAGACATGCCAACCAGAGGTCTCTTCACAGTCCCAAGTCCAAAACAGACTATGGGAGGCGGCACAGTACTACAATAGGCCATGACTATGTCTATGGGTCTGTGTTTCTATGGGGTCTGTGTGTTCTCTATGGGTCTGTGTTCTCTATGGGTTCTGTGCTTCCTATGGGGCCGGTGTTCTCTATGGGGTCGGTATTCTTTATGGGGTCTGTGTTCTCTATGGGCGTAGCCGCTCTCTTATAGGGTATGTGTTCGCAATGGGGACCAGTGTTTTCTATTGGGTTCCTGTGTTCCTCTATGTCGCGGTCAGGGTTCTCCATGGCGGAGTCAGTGTTCTCTATGGGGTCTGTGTTCTCTATGTGGAGTCCTGTGTTCTCTATGGGTCAGTGTTCTCTCTGGTCGTGCCACGTGTTCTCTATACTGTGGCGTCTGTGTTCTCTATGGGGTCTGTTTTCTCTACTGGGTCTGTTGTCTCTCTATGGGACGTCTGTGGTTTCTCTCATGGGGTATGTGTTCTCTATGGGTCTGTGTTCTTATGGGGTCAGTATTCTCTATGGTGTCATGTCGTTTTCCATGGGGCCTCTCGTGTTCTTCTTCGGGGTCATGTTCTCTTGGGGTCTGTGTTTCCTCTCATGGGGTTTGTGTTCTCTATGGGGTCTGTGTTCTCTATGGGTGCTCAGTGTTCTATGGGGTCAGTTGTCTCTTATGCGGGCTCTGTGTTCTCTATGGGGTCAGTTTTTCTCTATGTGGTCAGTGTTCTCTATGGGGTCAGTGGTCTCTATGGGGTAATGTTTCCTATGGGGTCAGTGTTCTCTATATTGTCATGACTTTACTTTCATTACTGTATGCCTTTATTTATTTATTTAATCCGCTAACTATGTGTAATTTTACCCAAACTATTTTAATCATGTAACAATTAACTCATTATGAATTTGGGGCACCACGGAAGAAGTTGTTTAAACGAGTTCCATCTCTGAATTAAACTCAATGTGATATACACTGCTGAAAAAAAATAAAGGGAACACTTAAAACACACAATGTAACTCCAGGTCAATCACACTTCTGTGAAATCAAAACTGTCCACTAGGAAGCAACACTGATTGACAAATAAACTTTCACATGCCTGTTGTCGCAAATGGAATAGACAACAGGTGGGAAATTTAGGCAATTAACAAGAACACCCCCAAATAAGGAGTGGTTCTGCAGGTGGTGACCACAGACCACTTCTCAGTTCCTATGCTTCCTGGCTGATGTTTTGTTCACTTTTGATGGCGGTCGGTGCTTTCACTCTAGTAGTAGCATGAGACAGAGTCTACAACCCACACACAGTGGCTCAGGTAGTGCAGCTCATCCAGGATGGCACATCAATGCGAGCTGTGCAAGAAGGTTTGCTGTGTCTGTGCTTACAGCCCAACACCGTGCGGATGTTGGCATTTGCCAGAGAACACCAAGATTGGCAAATTCGCCACTGGCGCCCTGTGCTCTTCACAGATGAAAGCAGGTTCACACTGAGCATGTGACAGACGTGACAGAGTCTGGAGACGCCGTGGAGAACGTTCTGCTGCCGCAACATCCTCCAGCATGACCGGTTTTTGGGTGGTGGGTCATCATGGTGTGGGGGGCAATTTCTTGGGGGCCGCCACAGCCCTCCATGTGCTCGCCAGAGTAGCCTGACTGCCATTAGGTACCGAGATGAGATACCTCAGACCCCTTGTGAGGACCATATGCTGGTGCGGTTGGCCTTGGGTTCCTTCTAATGCAGAGACAATGCTAGACCTCATGTGGCTGGAGTGTGTCAGCAGTTTCTGCAAGAGGAAGGAATTGATGCTATGGACTGGCCCGCCCGTTCCCCAGACCTGAATCCAATTGAGCACATCTCTGGGACATCATGTCTCGCTCCAATCCACCAACGCGGACGTTGCACCACAGATTGTCCAGGAGTTGGCGGATGCTTAGTCCAGGTCTGGAGGAGATCCTCAGGAGACCATCCGCCACCTCATCAGGGCATGCCCAGGCGTTGGTAGGGAGGTCAAACAGGCACGTGGAGGCCACACACACTACTGAGCCTCCA
>NW_019942820.1:48691-55437 GCF_002910315.2 Salvelinus sp. IW2-2015
TAGGAACCTGCCATCATTACACTTTGAACTGGGCTGTGTGTTTACAGGCAGTAGGACCTGCCCATCATTCACTTTTGAACTGGGCTTGTGTGTTTACAGGCAGTAGGAACCTGCCATCATTCACTTTTGAACTGGGTGTGTGTTTACAGGCAGTAGGACCTGCATCATACTTTGAACTGGGCTGTGTGTTTAGGCAGTAGGACCTGCCATCATTCACTTTGAACTGGGCTGTGTGTTTACAGGCAGTAGGACCTGCCATCATTCACATTTGAACTGGCTGTGATGTGTTATCAGGCAGTAGGACACCTGCCATCATTCACTTTGAACTGCGGTTGTTTACAGGCAGTAGGACCTGCCATCATTCACTTTGAACTGGACTGGTGTGTTTACAGGCAGTAGGACCTGCCATCATTCACTTTTGAACTGGGCTGTGTGTTTACAGGCAGTAGGACCTGCCATCATTCACTTTGAACTGGGCTGTTGTTTACAGGCAGTAGGACCTGCCATCATTCACTTTGAACTGGGCTGTGTGTTTACAGGCAGTAGGACCTGCCATCATTCACTTTGAACTGGGCTGTGTGTTTACAGGCAGTAGGACCTGCCATCATTCACTTTGAACTGGGCTGTGTGTTTACAGGCAGTAGACCTGCCATCATTCACTTTGAACTGGGCTGTGTGTTTACAGGCAGTAGGACCTGCCATCATTCACTTTGAACTGGGCTGTGTGTTTACAGGCAGTAGCAACAGCGCAACTTTACATCATTACAACACATTCGCCAAAATCCACAAAAAACACCTGAATGGATTTCTGCAAATTTGTAAACACCACGGGAGTCCTCTTACATTGGGACATTTACAGTCCTATTGACCAAACACCATGAAATGGTAGGCTCTCACACTCAGTTGCCTAAGCACATCAACAAGATCAACAACTAATGTTAGTCAGAGCGAGATTCAGCTCAAATCTAATGAGGGAACACTAGCTATATAAACTCTCTCAAACTTTTTAAACTAGTTGGCCATCAAATGGCACTGCTAAATGATGGGGAATAGTAGCCTGCTCGTCCTTCTGCAGCTCGCCTGTTCAGCATAGCTAGTAGTGATTCACATTTCTGCTAGTAATTTTGACTTGTTTTAAGGACATTACATCAAAGTTGGATCAGCCTGTAGTGTGGTTTTCCACTTTAATTTTGAGTGTGACTCCAAATCCAGACCTCCATGGGTTGATACATTTGATTTCCATTGATAATTTTTGTGTGATTTTGTTGTCAGCACATTCAACTATGTAAAGTATTTAATAAGAATATTTCATTCATTCAGATCTAGGATGTATTATTTTAGTGTTTCCTTTATTTTTTTGAGCAGTGTATATAAGATGTATTGATAACAGTAATTTATAACGCATTACCTCATATCAGTCTCATTCTGAATGCCGCAGACCTCTTGAATCGGCAAGAACCCTAGCCTTTTCTGATTATTCAGTTCTACACATTTATTTAATCATTTATTTACTAACTAACTAAATAATAACACAGAATACACATACACACTTAAATGAGACAAAAGTCCCTAGCAGACTGACAAGATATGATGGCTTGTTACACAGAGATGGAAAAGGGGGTATGGTAGCAGGGTGGAAGTATTTATGTGGTAGCAGGGTATATTTAACCGCTTGTGCGTTGGGGAAAGTCGAAGCTTTTTCAATCACTCCCTTGAGTGCTGATGTAACCCGTTCCTGCTGTGTTCTCAGGTGGTTTGTGCCTGTGTGTATTATTATGTGGTTGGGAGACCCTAGCTGGTCCTCAGCAGAAGGTATAGGGCGGTCTGTGTTTTTGGGAAAAAGTTTATTTTCTTCTATATATTTCCAGTTTGAGTCCATAAGGAGTACAATCTGTGGCTTGTGTATGTCCTGAGTGGGTATGGGTGGGTTGTCAGGAGGGCTATCAGGGTGGCTGACAGGGGGGGTGCTCAGAGGGGGAGGGATCCCCTGGGCTTGGGGTTCGTCATTTGTCTGTCCTGCTGTGATGTCGAGGCTATGGTCAGGGTCTGGGGTGGGCTGTTCTGTTGGCTTTTCTGCGGGGGTGGCTAGTTCTCTAACGGGTTGTTCTCTGTCACACGTCATCATTTTCACCTTGTCCTCGATCACGTTCACCTTCTCTGCTCTTTCTCCTGTTGATGTTGCCTCACCACAGTCCAGAGTGCAGACATGTCTCTCTCCACCTCCATCTCCCCGGGTCTGGTTGAGGGGGTGTTGTTGAGCTGGACTGTTGTCTGGGTCTGTGCTGACTGGAGTGTTATCACCTGCTGTTCCAGCTCCACCTGCCTTACTTCCAGCTGGGTAAATGTATCCTTCATTTCAATGAGGGGGTAGTACTCTGTGCTGGGAGGTTGACTTTCCACTTGGGGTTGCTCATCTGTGGGGTTATATAATGAAGAGGTCTGGTCTGACCTGCTCGGTTTGGGGGAAGATTTCTCAAGAGAGAGAGCTTATCCTGATGAGCTATCTCTTTGATTATGTGAAAGTCCAGCTGAAACTGTTTGGGGTTGCCCTGCACCATTACTGTTCCAGACTTGTACAGGTTGACATTGGCTGACTCAGAGTCCTCGTTGTCTAATATCCTGAGTTTACACCCATCGCTAACACCACCATCTTAACAGAGGGGTAGTGTGTTAATATAGCACTGTGCCATGCCAGGGGATGGTCTGTGTTAATATAGCATTGTGCCATGCCAGGGGATGGTCTGGTTAATATAGCACTGTGTCATGCCAGGGGATGGTCTGGTTAATATAGCATTGTGCCATGCCAGGGGATGGTCTGGTTAATATAGCAACATCCCCTGGCATGACACAGGGCTATATTAACCAGACACATCCCCCTGGCAGGCCCACAGTAGCAAATATAAAACACGACCATCCCTTGCATGGCACCAGTATATTAACCCCATCCCTAGAGCCACAGTCAATTAACACAGACCCACCCTAGGCATGGCACAGTGCTATAATAACCAGACCACCACCTGCATGACACATGACCTATATAACCATACACATCACATAGACACAATGCTATATTACCAGACCTCCCATGCAGACACAGTGCAATATATTTAAGCAAGTCCATCCCCTGGCCATGACACAGTGCTATATTAACCAGACCCTCACCCCTGCCACATGTGCGATATTAACGCAGGACCATCCCTGGCATGAACACAGTGCTATATTAACCAGACCAATCCCCCATGGCACAGTGGCATATTAACCAGACCTATCCCTGGCAGGGCATGCTATATTAACAGACCATCCCTGGCCATGGCACAGTGGCTATATTAACCAGACCACCCTCTGGCAGCAGTGCTATATTAACCAGACCATTCCCTGGATGCACAGTGCTATGTATTAACCCAGACCATCCTGCATGGCACAGTGCTGATATAAACCAAGACCATCCCCGGCTGGCACAGTGCTATATTAACCGCAGACCAATCCCATGGCACAGTGCTATATTAACCAGACCAGCCCCTGGCATGACACAGTGCATATATTAACCAGACCATCCCCTGGCATGACACAGTGCTATATTAAACCCATACCTCCGCCTGGCATGGCACAGTGCTATATTAATCCAGACCATCCCCTCTGTGCATCATGACACAGTGCTATATTAACCAGACCATCCCTGGGCATGGCACAGTGCTATATCAACCAGACCACCCCTGGCATGGCACAGTCCTATATTAACCGCATCCATCCCTGGACAGTCGCTATATGTATATTCCAACGAACCATCGCCTGGCATGATTCACGAGTAGCCTATATTACACCAGACCATTCCCCCTGGCATGACACAGTGCCTATATTAACCAGACCACGTGGCCCGCTGCTACACAATCCTTGTCTATTCTACATCATGGCACAGTGCTATTTACCAGTCTCCCTGCATGGCACAGTGCATATTCAACTCAGACATCCCCTGAGACACAGTGCTATATTAACCAGCCATCCCCTGTGCATGGCACAGTGATATTATACCCAGGACCATCCCCTGGCATTGACACAGTGCTATCTTAACCGAGACCATCTCCTGGCATGGCACAAGTGCGTATTTACCAGACCATTCCCCTGGCATGACACAGATGTTTCTATAGTAACCAGACGCAATCCCCTGGCATGCACAGATGCTATATAACCAGGACCATCCCCTGATGGCACGAGTCTAGATTAACCAGAACCATCCCTGGATGGCACAATGCTAATTAACCAGACCATCCCCTGGCATGGCACAGTGCTATATTAAACAACACTATCCCCTGCATGTACACATGGTGGTTACAGACACCCTGGCTGTAAACTCGATATCTAGACAACAGGACATCTCCCTGCATGAGTTTCAAGACTGCTATCAAGTCTAACCAGACCATCCCCTGCATGGCACATGCTATATTAACACAGACCTCCCCTGCATGACACATGCTATATTAAACCAGACCACCCCTGCATGCACAGTGCTATATTAACAAAGACCATCCCCTGGCATGCACAGTGCTATATTTAACCAAGACCCATTCCCCTGGCATGACACATGCTATCATTAACACAGACCAGTCCCCTGGCCATTGGCACAGTAGCTATATTAACCAGACCATCCCCCTGGCATTGACACAGTGCTAAATATTAACCAGACCATCCCCTGGCAACAGAATTAACCAAACCCATCCCCTGGCACAGTGCTATATTAACCAACCATCCCCTGACGCACAGTGCTATATTAACCAGACAATCCGCCTGGCATGGCACAAGTGCCAATATTAACCAGGACCATCCCCTTTGGCATGGACACAGTTGCTATATTAACCAGAACATCCCCTGGCATGCCACAGTGCTATATTCAACCAGACCTCCCCTGGCATGGGCACAGTCCTATATTAACACAGACCATCCCCGGCATTGGCACATGCTATTATAACCAGACCATCCCCTGCATGACACAGTGCGTATATAACCAGACCATCCCCTGGCATGGTACAGTGCTATTATTAAACCAGACCATCCCCTGGCAGGGCACAGTGCTAATTAACCAGACATCCCCTGGCCATGGCACAGTCTATATTAACCCAGACCATCCCTGGCATGGCAAACAGTGCGTATATTAACACAGACCCATCCCCTGCATGGTACATGCTATATTTAACCAAGGGACCCAAATCCCCTGGCATGCACAGTGCTATATAACCAGGACCATCCCCTGGGCCATGCACAGCTGCTATTTAACCAGACCATCCCCTGGCACAGGCTATATAACCAGACCAGCCCCTGGCGATGACACCAGTGCTATATTAACCAGACCATTCCCCTGCATGCACAGTGCTATATTTAAGCACAGGACCATTTCCCCTGGCCATGGCAGAGTGCTATATTAAACCAGACCATTCCCCTGGCATGGCACAGTGCTATATTAACCAGACCATCCGCTCTGGCAGACACACTGTTAGTATGGAATTAACCAGACATCCCCTGGCAATGAGACACAGTGCATATTAACCAGGACACAATCCCCTGGCATGGCACAGTGCAAATTAACCAGACCATCCCTGCATTGGCACGAGTGCCTATATTAACCAAGACCATCCCCTTGGCATGGCACAGTGCTATATGAACACAGACCAGTCCCCCGCATGCACAGTGCTATTATAACCAGACCATCCCCTGGCATGGACACAGTCTATAGAACACAGACCATCCCCTGGCAGGCACAGTGCTATATAACAGGACCATCCCCTTGCATGCACAGTGCTATATAACCAGACCATCCCCTGGCAGTGCCACATGCTATATGAACCAGGACCATCCCCTGGCCATGGCACAGTGCTATTATTATTAACACAGGACCATTCCCCCTGGCATGACACAGTGCTATATAACCAGACCATCCCCTGGCATGACACAGCTGCTATATTAAACCAGGACCATCCCCTGGCAGACACCAGTGCGTATATTAACCAGACCATCCGCTGGCATGACACAGTGCTATATTAACCAAAACCATCCCCTGCCACAGTGCAATATTAACCAGACCATCCCCTGCATGTGCTGCTGCTATATTAACCAGACCATCCCCTGGCAATGCACAATGCTATATTAACCAGACCATCCCTGACATGACCACAGTGCAATTAAACACAGAACATCCCCTTGGCATTGACACAGGCTATATTAACCAGACCATCCCCTGCATACACAGTGCTATATTAACCAGACCATCCCATGGGCATGGGCACAGGCCTATATTTAACCAGACCCATCCCCTGAGCATGGCACAGGCTATTAACCCAGACCATCCATGCACATGCTATATTAACCAGACCATCCCCTGCATGAGACAGCAGTGCTATATATTAACCAGACATCCCCTGGCATGAACCGCTGCTATATTAACCAGACCCATCCAGCACCAGTGCTATATTAACCAGACCATCCCCTGCAATACACGTGCATAGTAACACAGGAACATCCCCTGGCATGACACATCTCAATTAAGCAGACCATTCCCCCTGCATGGCACATGCTATATAACCAGACCCTCCCCTGGCACAGTGCTATAGTAACCAGACCATCTCATGACCACAGTGCTATGATTAACCAGACCATCCCCCTGCATCACCAGCTGCTATATTAAACCAGACCCATCCCCTGGACCATGGCCACAGCTGCTATATTAACACAGACCAATCCCCTGCATGACAACAGTC
>NW_019942820.1:57875-64500 GCF_002910315.2 Salvelinus sp. IW2-2015
AATTGGTTAGAGTCTATGGATTCTTCAATTACATTGAGCTGATTTCTGACATGCTGTTCCTTCTTTTTCCGTAGTGTATTTCTGTATTGTTTTAGTGATTCACCATAGTGAAGGCGTAGACTCAGGTTTTCCGGGTCTCTATGTTTTTGGTTGGACAGGTTTCTRAATTTATTTCTTAGATTTTTGCATTCTTCATCAAACCATTTGTCATTGTTGTTCATTTTCTTCYGTTTTCTATTTGAGATTTTTAGATTTGATAGGGAAGCTGAGAGGTCAAATATACTGTTAAGATTTTCTACTGCCAAGTTTACACCTTCACTATTGCAGTGGAACGWTTTACCCAGGAAGTTGTCTAAAAGGGATTGGATTTGCTGTTGCCTAATTGTTTTTTGGTAGGTTTCCAAACTGCATTCCTTCCATCTATAGCATTTCTTAATGTTACTCAGTTCCTTTGGCTTTGATGCCTCATGATTGAGTATTGCTCTGTTCAAGTAGACTGTAATTTTGCTGTGATCTGATAGGGGTGTCAGTGGGCTGACTGTGAACGCTCTGAGAGACTCTGGGTTGAGGTCAGTGATAAAGTAGTCTACAGTGCTACTGCCAAGAGATGAGCTATAGGTGTACCTACCATAGGAGTCCCCTCGAAGCCTACCATTGACTATGTACATACCCAGCGTGCGACAGAGCTGCAGGAGTTGTGACCCGTTTTTGTTGGTTATGTTGTCATAGTTATGCCTAGGGGGGCATATGGGGGAGGGAATGCTGTCTCTCTGTCAGTCTCTCTGTCTTTCTCTTTCTCTGTATATCTATCTATCTCTCTCTCTCTCTGTCTACCTCTCTCTTTCTGTGTGTGTCTGTCTCTCTCTCTCCCTCTCTTTCTGTCTTTCTCTCTCTCCCTCTCTTTCTATGTCTTTCTCTCTGTCTATATCTCTGTCTCTCGCTCTCTGTCTATCTCTCTGTTTCTCTCTATCTATGTCTCTCTCTTTCTATCTCTGTCTCTATCTCTCTCTTGCTCTCTCTTTCTCTCTGTCTTTGTCTGTCTCTCTCTGTCTATCTCTCTGTATATCTCTGTCTCCCTCTCTTTCTCTATTTATCTCTCTCTCTCTATTTCTCTGCCTGTCTCTCTTTTTCTCTCTAATTCTGTGTCTCTATCTATCTATTTCTCTAAGTAAAATCTCTCTCAGAAATAGCTTTACTTAGAGTTTAAGTAGGTGTATGCTTGTTTGTGGGGGACAACACCTCCAACTATGAGTAAAGTGGTATCTCCCAGTCAGTCTAGTAAAGTGGTATCTCTCAGTCAGTCTAGTAAAGTGGTATCTCCCAGTCAGTCTAGTAAAGTGGTATTGCTCCCACAGTCTAGTAAAGTGTGATTCTCCCAGTCAGTCTAGTAATAAGTGGTATATCCCAGTAGTCTAGATAAAAGTGGTAAATCTCACAGTCAGTCTACATAAGTGGGTAAGTCTCCCGAGTCATGGTTAGTTCTCCAAAGTTCTGGTATTGCAGTCTAAGAAAGTGGGATCTTCCCAGTCAGTGCTAGTAAAGTGGTATCTCCGTCGTCTAGTTAGGTTCTAGTGTCGTATAATAGTGGTATCTCAGTCGGTCTACTATGGACTCCAGTCAAGCTGGAATAATGATTGATATTGGAGAGCATCCACATTAAAATGTGATTCATTACCTGTTTAATTGAGCACTTTACTGTGGATGTGATCAATCTACATGATGGATACACTGAAGCTGTGGGACCTGGAGAATGTAAAACGAATAGTATTCAGTGACTTCTATCAGATCTGAGGAAGCACTGTTTGAGCATGTGAAGGCAGATTATATATTAGGTGTATAATTCTTCCTTCCAGTGTGTCGTACTTATATCTGTCATATTTCATTCGAGTGTGTTGTACTAGATTGATCATGTTCATTCCATGTGTTGTACTAGAATCTGATATTTCATTCAGGTGTGTCGTAGATATCTTGTTTCATTTAATTCAGTGTGTTGTATAGCTGCCCATACGAGTGTAGCTGTCTCATAAATTCATTCGTGTACAATGATAATTTTTAGTGGTTTAGTAACTAGATCTGATCATTTTCAATTCAGTGTGTCGTACTCATAATCTGTGTCATATTAATTCCATGTGTTGTAGCTAGATCTGGATCATTTTATCATGTGTTGAATAATCATGTCATTTAATTCCCCAGTGTGTTGTAGCTATAGGTACTGTTCATGTGTCATATCCAGTCGTGTTAGTATAGAATATTCATTAGTGGTAACATTGTTCCATTAATGTCCAGATGTGTTGTACTAGATTCATGGATCATTTCAATTCCAGTGTGTGTACACATATCTGTTTCATTTTAATTCATCAAGTGTGTTGTACTTAGACATGACATTTCATTCAGTGTGTGGTAATATTGTCATCCATGTGTTAATGTATACTAGATCTGATCATTTCATTCCAGCTGGTTGTACTGATCGATTATGCATTCCAGGTGTGGCTATCGATCTTCATTCCAGTGTGTCGTACTATATCTGTTCAAAATTAATTCCAGTGTGTTGTACTAGATCTGATCATTTCAATTCCAGTGTGTTGACTAATGATCGTCCATTTAATTCCAGTGTGTGATAACTAATAATACTAAAAAAAGATCTGATCATTCATTCAGTGTGTATGTACTAGTCTGATCATTTCATTCCAGTGTGTTTGTACTAGATCTGTCCAGTTAATTCACAGTGTGTTGTACTAGATTTGATCATTTCTCCAGGTGATTGTACTATATCTGTTCAAATTTATTCCAAGTGTGATGTCTAGATCTGATCATTTCATTCCAGTGTGTTGTCTGCAGGGTACAATGGGAAAAGATCTGAATTTAATTTTACAAGTCGTATCATAAGAAGACATATAGGAGAAGTATGCTGTTAATCATTTATCAATAGTCAAAGACGTTGTTATTGAAGGTTGATACACTCAAATAAACTGATCATGTGTGAATATAGGCAGAATGCCTGAGACTTATACGATGTGTGTGGCAGACAGACACCGTTGGCCAATATGTGCGATTTCTGGTATTTTGCTCCGTGTGTGTCGCACCAACCCACGGCTAGCCCTGCGATCCAACCAGTCATGGGGAAACTGATCAGGTGTTTGGTTAGGATGTGAGTCACTCCTCTCCATCTCTCCTGTTCTCCCTCCTCTAATCTCACTCTCTGTTCTCACATCTCCTCTGCTCTCTCCTGCTCTAACCTCTCTCTCCTCTCCTCCCTCTCTCTTCTCTACCACCCCTCTCACTCTCTTCTCTCCTATCTCCTCTCCTCGTCTATCTTCTCTTCTCTGTTCTCCTCTCCTCTCTCTTCTCCTCTCCTCTCCTCTCTGATCTTCACAGACACAATCCCTTGACTCTTTGCTCAGTGTTGTGAGCTGGAAGATGCTACCACTGACTGCCCAGGCAGAGCCCCAACCATTATGGACACTGCACACACACCTTCCTGGACACCTGCACACCCACACACATCACTGGACACCTGCACACCCACACACATCACTGGACACCTGCACACCCACACACATCACTGGACACCTGCACACATACACTGCCTTCAGAAAGTATTCATACCCCTTGAATTATTTCACATTTTGTTGTGATACAGCCTGAATTCAAAATTGATTCAATTTATCATTTTTTTTCTCACCCATCTAAACACAATACGCCCATAATGACAAGGTAAAATCATATTTTTAGATATGTTTGCAAATTTACAGAAACCGAAATACATAAGTATTCAATACATGTTAGATTCACCTTAGTCAGTGATTACAGCTGTGAGTCTTTCTGGGTAAGTCTCTAAGAGCTTTACACACCTGGATTGTACAATATTTGTACATTATTACTAAAATAATTCTTCAAGCTCTGTCTAGTTGGTTGTTGATCATTGCTAGACAGCCATTTTCAAGTCGTGCCATAGATTTTCAAGCCGACTTAAGTCAAAACCGTAACTTGGCCACTCAGGAGCATTCAATGTCATCTTAGTAAGGAACTCCAGTGTATATTTGGCCTTGTGTTTTAGGTTATTGTCATGATAACAGGTGAATTTGTCTCCCAGTGTCTGTTGGAAAGCAGAGCTGAACCAGGTTCCTCTATGTGTAACGTAGACACTGGGAGTAGAGAACCAGGTGCAGGTGGTAAGTTTAATATAAAAACGAACATGAACTGATACAACGTAGGACTAGCATCTAGACATGATCAAACAGAAACAATACAGCCTGGGGAAGGAACCTAAGAGAGTGCCAGACAGTGGTGGAAAAAGTACTCAATTGTCATTCTTGAGTAAAAGTAAAGATACATTAATAGAAAATGACTGAAGTAAAAGTTAGTCACCCAATAAAATACTACTTGAGTAAAAGTCTAAAAGTATTTGGTAAAATTATACTTAAGTATCAAAAGTAAATGGAATTGCTCAAATGTACTTAAGTATCAAAAGTAAAAGTATAAATCATTTCAAGCTCCTTAAATTAAGCAATCCAGATGACACAATTTTCTTTTCATTGAATGATAGCCAGGGGCACACTCTGACACTCAGACACTCCAACACTCAGACATAGTTTACAAACGAAGCATTTGCGTTTAGTGAGTCCACCAGATCAGAGGCAGTAGAGATGACCAGGGATGTTGTCTTGATAAGAGTGTGAATTGGGCCATTTTCCTGTCAAAATGTAGCAAGTACTTTTGGGTGTAAGGGAAAATGTATGGAGTAAAAAGTACATTATTTTCTTTAGGAATGTGGTGAAATAAAAGGAAAAGTTGCCAAAAATATAAAAAATAAATCACATATACCCCAAAAAACTACTTGTGTAGTACTTTAAAGTATTTTTTATTAAGTACTTTACACCTACTGGTGCCAGATAAAGGGGAGGTAATGAGTGAGGTAATGGAGAACAGGTGCGCGTAATGGTGAAAGCCATGTGCGCGTAATGATGAAAGTGTGACGTTGTATAAATGATTGGAGACAGGCGCAGGAATTCGTAATAGGGGGGTGTAATACTCCACCCAAAATAAACAACATGCCATGAAAGGCACGGGGATAAAGCCCAAAACAAAGACGTATACAAAACACAGGGATGTAACCCAAACAAAAGAARGAGGTTAAACCTCTAATAAATACACCGTACGAGACTCGCAATATTGGCTATACCGAATTCAGACGAGTCCCAAGATGCTTCTGGAGYACGTAGAGCYAAACGGAGAACACCYTCGTGTRCGTGAGAGTCTCATCTTTCCATAGAGGGGTAGTTTCTAGGTCAAACCWTTCYGACGCTACAGACGAATTTCGGGATGTCTCATGGTCTGACAAATACCGCTCTGTCACCTTTCACCGCAGACGTGGAAGTGTGACATCGGGGGATGCGGTGGATTGAGACGCATAACAGATATCTCTAGCTTAAATTGACAGATTTTTATGGATAGTTTTTTTTTTAATGATATTTTGATTTCCGCTAGGGAGCAGACATCGACTCTACGGGATTAAATACTATTTAATCTTCCCATAACAAAGGGTGGTTGAATAGTTATTGACTCAAGACATTTCAGCTTTTKATTTTTTATACATTTGTAAACATTTAAAAATATKMAATTCCACTTTGACATTATGGGGTATTGTGTATAGGCCAGTGACACAACATCTCAATGCTGGAAGCGGGGCCTGAGAGAAAAGGTTTGAGAACCCCTGATCTAGGACACATCTCTCTCTCTCCCTGAATCAGGATGGAACTGATATMAGCTTATCATTTCCTTCTAGGGGAAGTGATATCCTCTATCCCCTACCCCCACAGAAAACTAAACCTCAGCTGCCTGCAGCCCAGACCTGCTGGGTTCAAATAGTAATTGTCTTATTTTAAAAGACTTTGAGCATTTTATTGAGCCTGCATGGAGTGCAAGATAGGTTTATACAATTGGGGCTTCCATTGGTTCCATTGCAGGCACACTTAGTCAATACATTTTAAAATGTTAGTCATTTAGCAGATGCTTTTACAATAGTAGTAAGTGCATACATTTGATGTACTTCTTCAAACTGGTCCCACATGGGAATTGAACACACAACCCTGGCGTTGCAAGTGTAACGTCCTACCAACTAAGCCACACGGGACTTCAATAAATCACTRGAAAACGTTCGTAGCTCAACTAGTGCCTCAACCCGGTTATGCAATGCAGCACTGTCAAACTGTTGGATGTGTGTTTGCCTGAATTATTTGAATGAGTAATTATCCTACGATGTAATGGTCCTGCTGACCTTACAGCGCAGAGTAGAAATGCTATTAGCTTCGGGAACACACAGCTATGGTGTGCTGAGATACCGAGAAGACACTAACAATGGGAACCAATTGTGTACCTAGTGCAATTTCTTGATGTTTCAAGAATTATTTTCCACATTTAAACTAGTGGCATCTGGTCTGTTGCATTCTCTCAGTAACTGTTGTGACTATTAAGTAGAAACACAGCATTGACCATTGAACAACAGTAGTTCATCAACCCTGTAAGGGAGACTTGAGCACACTGAAGATACATTATTATATGAGGTAGTCAATGATCACTGAGGACATAATCAATGTGTAATTGCTGCATTGATCCTGATCTGTGG
>NW_019942820.1:66790-71790 GCF_002910315.2 Salvelinus sp. IW2-2015
TGATAGAAGAGAGAGAGAGACGAGAGAGAAGAAGGAGAGAGAGAGAGAGAAGAGAGAGAAGACAGAGAGAGAGAGAGAGGGAAGGAGGAGAGGAACGAGCGAGAAGAAGATTGAACGAGAAGAAAGAGAGAAAGAGACGAAGGAGAGAACGGGGGCGGGGGAGGGGCAGAAATCAGAGATAAGAGACCGAAAATCGAGACATGAGAGGATAACAGAGAGCAGACGAGATGGAGGAAGAGAAGCGGAGATCGGGAGAGAGACGAGACACAGATGATTACTGCCGCATAGATCAGATGACGGCATGCGGGAGCAGGCACGCAAACTGGCACTTATGAGTGATAGGCGCCAGGAGCTCGTCGAAGGGACCAAGTCGACGGGGCGATTTTCATTGTGACTCCTCTTGGCTGGAAACAATGGCTGTGTTTTTCTGTGAACTTACCTAACGTAAACGTTGTGGTGCTTTCCGCTGCTAAAGCCCTATTTCAAATCGACACGGTGGTAGCGAAGTAGTGTATCTTTAAAATGGTGCTGAAATACTTGTATGTTGTGAGATTTCTAATCACTGGATTTCCTCGTTTTGAAGTTGCGTGCCCTGCCACTGTTGACTGGCTGTTTTCATATCGATCCCGTAAAACGGATCGCCAGCCGTAAGATTAAGAAGTACATTTCATCAAAATAGAACCAGATGTTTAGCACTTAGTTAGTAGTGGAACACGGTCCAATTCTGGTCTTCATTTCCACAGTTTGGGTTCGCGAAACGGCATGATTTGTTTGACTTTACTATTAATCTCATCCCCCCCCCCCCCCGCGCGTGGCATCACACCTTTCGAGACAGGTTCCTCTACGTCATCTCAAGGAGCGGGTTCGGTATGAAATACACTCCCTTCTGGATGCTGCTTGTGTACCACCTCGAGGCTTACTATAAAACAAAACAGGTGCACCGCACGCCCTTATTTGCAATGGTCCTTGGAAGTGGAGTGTGCCAAATATATATTTGGCATGACGCTTCCTTGACTAGACTACTTGACGTACACCAACAAGTCTAAAGGCAGGAATTGCCACATTTTCGCATATGAACAATTCAACGTTTTGTCTTGACCGTTGCACTTCATCTTTTACGAAAGGACATAAAAAAATAAAAGCGATGTAGTTCCTATGGAGGATTATGCATTTATTTGTAGCTACATCACATCGTTACAAGAAGATAGATTACGAATGGCTCATAGTGTCAGATGGTTGTGAGTTGCTGAATCCCACGTGGGGCATGAGGATGGTCATTAAAGGTGCCATGAAGAACGTTGTCATTAAAGAGTCATAACGTGTTTTTGCAACCACTCCACACATTTCTTATTAACAAAACTATAGTTTTGGCAATCGCGTAGGACATCTACTTTGCTGCATGCAACGCAAGGTAATTTTCCACAATTGTTGTATCCACGATTATTTCACTTAGTTATTCACTGTACACAATTCCAGTGGGTCAGATAGGTTACAAATAACTAGAGTTGACTGCTGCCTGTAAACGAGCTTGAAAATTCCAGAAAATTATGTCATGGCTTTAGAAGCTATCTTGCATAGTGGCTAATTGGCATACTTGAGCCAATTGGCAGGTTTACCTGGGATGTATTTCCAAGCCTACCTCCACAAACTCCAGTGCCTCTTTGCTTGAGCATCATTTGGGAAAATTCAAAAGAAATCAGCCAAAGACCTCAAGAAAAAAAATTGTAGACCCTCCACAAGTCTGTTCATACTTGGAGGCAATTTCAAATGCCTGAAGGTACCACGTTCATCGTGTACTAAACAATAGTACGCAAGTATAAAACAACCATGGGACCACGCAGCCATCATACTGCTCAGAAGGAGACGCTTCTGTCTCCTGCAGGATGAATGTACTTTAGGTTACGAGAAAGTGGCAAATCAATCCCAAGAACAACACAAAGGACCTTGTGAAGGATGCTAGCGAGGAAGACGGGTACAAATTATGTATATCCACAGCTAAAACGAGTCCGTATACGACATAAACCTGAAAGGCCGCCAGCAGAGGGAAGAAGCCATTGCGCTCCAAAACCGCCATAAAAAAGCCAGACTCGGTTGGCATACAGCTACATGGGGAGCAAAATTGTACTTTTTGGAGGAAATTCCTCTTGTGTCGCTGTGTAAGAAACAAGAGAAAAATAGAACTGGTTTGGCAAATAAATGACCTCGTTATGTTTGGAGGAAAAGGAGGCTTGCAGCCGAAGTAACACTCATCCAACCGTGAAGCACTTAGAAAGAAAATAGAGTGGACCAGCAGTTCATGTTGCTGGGGTGCTTTGCTGGACCGAGGACGACTGTGCACTGTCACAAAAGATAGGATGGCATCAATATGAGGGAGGGCAAAATTGGGTAAGCGTATATGGAGCAACATCTCAAGACATCAGTCAGGAAGTTAAAGCTGGGTTGCAAATGGCGTCTCTCCAAATGGACAATGACCCCAAGCTTCTTCCAAAGTTTGTGGCAAAATGGCTTAAGGACAACAAAGTCAAGTATTGGAGTGGCCATCACAAAAGCCATAGACTCATCTATAGAAATGTGTGGACAGAACTGAAAACGTGTGGCGAAAGCAAGTAAGTGGCCTACAAAACCTGACTCAGTTACAGCAGCCTCTTCAGAGGAATAGGCCAAAATTTACCCAAACTTATTGTGGCGAAGCTTATGGAAGGATACCCCAAAAACGGTTTAGCACCCAAGTTAAACGAACTTTTAAAGGTATATGCTACTAAATACTAATTGAGTTTAAAATTAGAGAAACTTCTGACCACTGGGAAAGTGATGAAAGAAATAAAAGACTGAAAATAAATCCGTCTACTTCTACTATTATGTTCTACATTTCACATCATGTCATTAAAATAAAATGTGTTCCGTAACTGACCTAGAACAGGAAGTGTAATAGGATTAGAATGATCAGGATCTTGTGAAAAAAACTGAGTTTAAAGCTATTTGGCGTAAAGATGAGCCTGGAAACTTCTGACTTTCAACTGGTTATATAGGATGAATGGATGGATCTAGAACTAGAATGAGATTCGCACAATTTATTATTTCAGCAATATTTCATCCTGTGCCCACAACTTCTAATTCTGGACAAATAGTGAGACGCATGCCTGCTATAGATGGCGGGTGAACCCTTCGGTAATTAGCTTGTTAGTTTTTATACAGCTACCCAAACGACTATTAATCTTGAGTTCATTTCGTACCCAAGAGCTACTGCATGAATACTGCCAATGTGGATGGATTTAATTGAGCCTCCGAATCTATTATCTAGGTGATGACTCGCTTTTTCCACCCAGTAACAACCATCAATACCGCAATAAATGTTAGTCTACAGGTGTTCAATGTATTATAGTAATAAATTTTTGTGTTCGACCACATTGGGGCGTATTAATTAACTTACGCCGCCGCCAGTACGGCAGGTAGATTTGCTCAGCGAACTTACCCACCTTCCCCCCTTAGACACCTATTGACCTGGGCTCCAAGAGACCCATATTTAGCTCGAAGATGCAACTCAAAACTGATATATTATCAGCAAGGCGTGCCAGTGGACTTCGGTGAGAATGCTTTTATGTTGCGCTGACTACAGGTTACTACCTACAGCGTTGTACGGCCACCCCACAAAATTACAAATAGTTCTATTAGACGGCAATTCTCCCCAATACCCACAAGGCACTTCTACCTGAAAATGTGAACGGTTTGTGGATGACACAAATGAGATGAGCTGAATTTGGAGTTGAGTACCCGTTACAAAGTTTGGTAACTGTTTACATGTAAGTTCGGCCCTATGTTATTGTAATCCAGCACTATTACCCGCAGAGTTAACCACTGCGTATAAAAGCTATAGTTAAAGTGGCAGTGAGAAGAGAGAGCGTTATTTAACACTGAGGAGTGCGCTCTATGGATCACGACCCCAATACTGCGGAGCACAGACGACTTACCAGAGAAGTACTTACACCAACAGAGTTACGTCCCGATAGAAGCCAAGTTCCTTAGATATTGCGAATATGGGCAAAGTTCATTACACGGCACCCGTGTACCTGATAGCGACGCATCCGAAATACAGTTGGTTAGCCTTAGCAGATGGAGCTTGAGGCCGATGACACGTGTGTGTGTCGTGTGCTGTGTGTGCTACAAATTACCAATAGCGTGAGTGTGTTTGCGTTGTTTTCCGCAGCTTTTGGGATCGGTGAAGTGCTGTCTAACTCGACCACTGTTGGTGTATCTTGGCTGACTGCGTTCAGTGAAGAAGGCAGGGGAATGATGCAGACAGGCAGCGCCCCATGAGCACGATTCCCACCAACTAATCTCCCATCTGAAACCTTTCTGTCAACGCCAAGCCTCTTAGGGTTGCGTCACTGTTAACACAGAGGCATGTCTTTGGTGTCTACCTAATTGACCCCCCCCCCATACGACTGTTTGTATTTAGTGATTACTGTTTGTATACGTGAGTTCTCTGATGCCGCAGCAGTGTGACAGAGTAGGCCAGCCTGCATTGTCTGAATCAAGATCCTCGGTGCGAAGACTGCAGCGATCTTTCACAGCTAATGAGGCATGGGATCGCGCCCCGGCGCTCGCTTCACCTATCTCACAGTGACATCTATTCTAATTATTGGTGTGATTCGTTCTATCACTTAGATTTGTCCGCGATTCGTGACCCCTTAATCCCTGTCTCCCATATCCGGCCGATAACAGGCACACACAGTTACATTGTGGTATGAAGCACTTTTGCGACATCTACAATTCCTGAGATCCAACTGTTGTGCTTCATCCTACCCCATTGAGCAGATGCCCTAGCACCTGCATCCCCAGTCACCCTGAGGACACCCGAGCACACACACACCAAGAGCAACCACAACATAACCAGCGACACACAACAACACGACACACGAACAACACACGACCGACAAGCAACAGCAAGGACACCACGACAGAGCACAACACCACCGCACAACGACACTGTGATGGTACTA
>NW_019942820.1:76790-86280 GCF_002910315.2 Salvelinus sp. IW2-2015
TCCCCCACTCACATGTGGAGACCTCACCTGGTGCCTCCAGAGACGAAATCTCTCTCATCATCACTCAACGCCTAGGTTTACCTCCATGTACTCACATCCTACCATACCACTGTCTGTACATTTTTCCCTGAATCTATTCTATCACGCCCAGAAATCTGCTCCTTTTATTCTTTGTCCCAACGCCCTACACGGACCAGTTCTTATAGACTTTAGCCGTACCCTTATCTTATTCCTCCTCTGTTCTTCTGGTGATAAAGGTTTGTGATTACAGGTTACAGGGCCCTGTAGCCCCCCAGTTCCACTCCCTATTCCCTAGACGCTATCATTTGTTGACTTCTGTAACCATAAAAGCCTTGGTCTCATGCATGTTAACATCAGAAGCCTTCAATGCTTTAGGCGCACTCCGCCAACCCTGATATCCTAGCCATGTCTGAATCCTGGCTTAGGAAAGCCACCAAACATTATACATGTCCATTCCCAACTACAACATTTTCCGCCAAGAATAGAACTGCCAAAGGAGGGTGATTGCAATCTACGACAGAGATAGCCTGCCGAGTTCTGTCATGCTATCCAGGTCTTTGGCCAAACAGTTCGAGCTTCTACACAATCCCCTTTCCAGAAAGAAGTCTCTCACTGATGCTGCTTGTTATAGACCCCACCTTCAGCCCCCAGCTGTACCCTGGAGAACATATGTGAATTAAATTGCCTCCCATTTTATCTTCAGAGTTTGTACTGTTAGTGACCTAAACTGGGATATGCTTAACACCCCGGCCGTCTAAAATCTTAAGCTAGACGCCTCATCTCACACAAATTATCAAGGAGCCTACCAGGTATAGCCCTATTCCGTTTAGGACCTTGAGGCGTGGCTGAGGTGCACCCTGACCAGCTCGTAAACCAGATTTGCATAGCGGAGAAGGTAGCGATGGGATTCGAAATGGATAGGTGATCTGTTTGTTAACTTGGCTTTCGAAGACCTTAAGAAAGGCAGGGTAGGTAGATATAGGTCTATACACCAGTTTGGGCTAGAGTGTCTCCCCTTTTGAAGAGGGGGATGACCCAGGTAGCTTTCCAATCTTTATGGATCTCAAGCCAATACAAAAGCGAGGTGAACAGGCTGGTAATAGGGTTTGCAACAATTGCGGTGGATCATTTAGAAAGAGAGGGTCCAGATTGTCTAGCCCAGCTGATTTGTAGGGGTCCAGATTTATTGCCGCTCTTTCAGAGCATCAGCTATCTGGATTTGGGTGAGAGAAAATGGGGAGCGTTGGGCAAGTTTCTGTGAGGGGGCAGAGCTCTTTTACCGGGGGTAAGTGGTAGCCAAGTGGAAAGCATGCGGCCAAGCCATAGAAAAATAGCTTATTGAAAATTCCTCAATTATTGGTAGATTATAATCGGTGGTGACAGTGTTTCCTAGCTTCAGTGCAGTGGGCAGCCTGGGAGGAGGTGCTCTTATTCTCCATGGAATTACAGTGTCCCAGAATATTTGGAGTTTGTGCTAATGGATGCAAATTTCTGTTTGAAAAAGCTAGCCTTTTGCTTTCCTAAACTGGCTGTATATATTGGTTCCTACTCCCTGACAAGTTGCATATTGCGGGGGCTAATGCAATACGCCACAGGATGTTTTTGTTGCTGGTCAAGGGGCAAGTCAAGTCTGGAGTGGAACCAAGGGCTTATCTGTTTTCTAGTTCTACATTTTTTTTTACAATGGGCATGCATATTTAAGATGGTGAGGAAAGCACTTTTAAAGAATAACCAGGCATCCTCTACTGACGGAATGAGTCAATATCCTTCTAGGATACCGGGCCAAGGTGATTAGAAAGGCCTGCTCACTGAAAGTGTTTTAGGGAGCGTTTGACCGTGATGAGGGAAGGGTGGTCGGTTGACTACGGACCCATTACAAGATGCAGGCAATGAGGCAGTGATACACTTGAGATCCTGGTTGGAGACAGCAGATGTGTTTTTAGAGGGCATGTTGATCAGGATGATATATCTATGAGGGTGCCCGTGTTTACGGAATTATACCCACCATCGATAAAATACAAATACTGTGCAGCCATCTTCATCGACCTGGCCGAAGGCTTTCGACTCTGTCAATCACCGATTACTTTATCGCCAGAACTCAATAAGCCTTGGACTTCTTCAAAATGACTGCTAGCCTGGTTCACCAACTACTTCTCAGATAGAGTTTCAGGTGTGTCAAATCGGAGGGCATGTTGTCCGGACCTCTGAGCAGTCTCTATGGGGTGCCACAGGGTTAAATTCTCATGCCGACTCTTTTCTCTGTATACGTAATGGTGGGTCGTCCTTGCTGCTGGTGATTCTATGATCCACCCTCTACGCAGACGACACCATTCTGTATACTTTCTGGCCTTCTCTTGGACATGTTAATTACAAACATCCCAGACCAGCTTCAATGCCATAACAACACTCCTTCTGTGGCATCCAACTGCTCTTAATGCAAGTAAAACTAATGCTTGGCTCTTCAACCAATCACGTGCCCGCACCCGCGCCCGCGTCTAGCATCACTACTCTGGATGTTCTGACTTAGAATATGTGGCATCCTTCACTCATGCTGGCAAACATTCCCTGTGACACTGACTAGATACTACCTGATCCTTGACTTTGGAAATGTAATTTACAAAGCCTCCAACACTCTTTACTCAGCAAATTGGATGTAGTCTATCACAGTGCTGTCTGTTTTGTCACCAAAGCCCCATATACTACCCACCACTGCGACCTTGTATGCTTCTCGTTGGCTGGGCCCTCGCTTCATATTCGTTGCTAAACCCATTGGCTCAAGTTCTTTGCTATGTAAAGCCCGCCTTATCTCAGCCTCACTGGTCACCATAGCAGCACCCACCATAGTACGCGCTCCAGCAGGTATATTTCACTGTCATCCCAAAGCCAACCCTGCTTTGGCTGCCTTTCGTGCCAGTTCTCTGCTGCCAATGACTGGAACCAAATTTCAAAAATCACTGAACGCTGGTGTCTTTATATCTCCCTCACTAACTTTAAGCATCAGCTGTCAGAGCAGTTTACTGATCATTGCACCTGTAACACAGCCCATCTGTAAATAGCCACCCAACTACCTCATCCCCATATGGTTATTTTATTATTTTGCTCTTTTTGCATCACAGTATCTCTACTTGCACATTCATCTTCTGCACATCTATCACTCCAGTGTTTAATGCTCAATTGTAAATTATTTTGCCACTATTGCCTATTTATTGCCTCACCTCCCTAATCTTACTGCATTTGCACACACTGTATATATAATTTTTTATTGTGTTTATTGACTGTACGTTTGTTTATTTCATGTGTAACTCTGTGTTGTTTATGGCTCACTGCTTTGCTTTATCTTGGCCAGGTCGCAGTTGTAAATAAAACTTTTCTCAACTGGCCTACCTGGTTAATAAAAGGTGAAATAAAATAAAAAATAAACACTTGCATTTGGGTTTATCCCATTCTTCTCTGCAGATCCTCTCAAGCTCTGTCAGGTTGGATGTGGAGCGTTGCTGCACAGCTATTTTCAGGTCTCTCCAGAGATGTTCGATCTGGTTCAAGTCCGGGCTCTGGCCTGGCCACTCAGGGAATTGAGACTTGTCCAAAGCCACTCCTGCGTTGTCTTGGCTGTGTGCTTAGGGTTGTTGTCCTGTTGAAAGGTGAACCTTCGCCCTGTCTGAGGTACTGAGCGCTATCTGGAGCAGGTTTTCATCAAGGATCTCTCTGTATCTCTCTGTTCATCTTTGCCTCAATCCTGACTAGTCTCCCAGGCCCTGCCGTGAAAAACATCCCCACAGCATGATTCTGCCACACCATGCTTCACCGTATGGATGGTGACAGGATTCTCCAGACGTGACGCTTGTCATTCAGGCCAAAGCGTTCAATCTGGGTTTCATCAGACCAGATAATCTTTCTCATGGTCTGATAGTCTTTAGGTGCCTTTTTAGGCAAACTCAAGAAGGCTGTCATGGGCCTTTTTACTGAGGAGTGGCTTCTGTCTGGTGTACTACCATAAAGGCCTGACTGGTGGAGTGCTGCACAGGAACTCTAGAGCTCTGTCAGAGTGATCATCGGGTTCTTGGTCAACTCCCTGACCAAGGCCCTTCACCCCCGATTACTCAGTTTGGCCGAGCGGCCAGCTCTAGGAGTGTCTTGGTGGTTCCAACGTCTTCCATTTAAGAATGATGGAGGCCAATGTGTTCTTAGGAACCTTCAATGCTGCAGAAATGTTTTGGTATCTTCCCCGATGTGTGCCTCGACACAATCATGTATTGGAGCTCTACGGAAAATTCCTTCGACCTCATGGCTTGTTTTTGCTCTGACGTGCACTTATATAGACATGGTGTGCCTTTACAAATCATGTCCAATCAACTTATTGTACCGCAGTTGTAGTTGTAGAAACATTTCCCACAGTTGCAGTTGTAGAAACATCTCAAGGATGATCAATGGAAACATGATGTAACCTGAGCTCAATTTCGAGTCTCATAACAAAGTGTCTCTATACTTATGCAACTATGTTTTTTCTGTTTTGAATTTTTTATTAATTAGCAAAAATTTCTAAATATATTTTTTTTTGTAGAAAACATGTTTATTTTTTTTACTTAATCCATTTTAGAATAAGGCTGTAATGTAACAAAATGTGGAAAAGTCAAGGGGTTTGAATACTTTCCGYAGACACTGTATGAGTGTGAAGTGTTCTGGATGAATAAATAATCCTGGTATTAATTTTGAATAGAGGGAGTGAGACAATGTGTGTGTGTGTGTTTGTTTCGGTGTGCTGGCTATCTGTGTGCTGTAAACGTGTTCAAAGAGTGTTCGTAGGGCTTATTTGTACTGTATTAAGAGAAGCAACGTGCGGTTTTCAAAACTGTCACTTTCACTTGATGTCTCTACATCAGTCTAGACTAGACAACAGTGTGCTGAGACAACTTACTGAAAGATAAGTGCAGTGTGAGAGAAGTTCAATTTGGATTTGTTCAAATTTGTTGATGTTAGATTCACATTGAATGGTGTTGATTTAACAATAAAAATAAATGATGAATGATTTGAAAGGACATAACAATTCATAAATCAGAGGGTTTATATTGTGTCCTACTTTTCATTGTGTTCGTAGAACTTCAGGTAAAATCCTGAATAACTTCCTTCTATCACATTTCAAATAAATCGTTTAGCTAACTGCTGTATGTCTGATAACCTGTATGACACTTGTGTTTGAGAAACTACATCTGTTTAGTTTGCAACTGATTTTTACGTCCCCAATTGTCACTTGTTTTAACTCTAAAGAGCTATGTTAAATACATCCGACCACCAGCTTAACCTAAAGGGACTTATATTTGACAATAAAAAAACGTTACCTAGTTGAGTGATAGTCACCCCCCCCCCCCCCCCCCCCACCGGCACAGTACAGCTCTCAGGAGGAGTTCATTGAGAGTTTGTGTGAAATGTAATATAGGAGTTTTAAATGAAACCCAGGCTACCTCGGAGACTGGACCACCAGAGTGATGGGGCAAGTAGTGGATTGAGCAGAGTAGCATCCTCTTTGTTTGACTGGTATGGTCCGGTCCGGCGTCAGAGGATAGGACATCAAAACTCACAGATATAGCCAACAATGATCTTTTATTAAATACASAATTTCATAAGACAGCGTGCATGAAATGCTAGGTGACTTGCTAAATTCCTGTAGTCTCTGTAACCCAATCAGTGTGCTGCAGTGACCCYAAGGTGTATGGCACACAGGCTAAGTGTAACAACGTACTAAAAAGTGACACGACACACACTAATGAGATACATACGGTCCTAGGTTCTACATCATTGCAAACTGGGCCTAGCCAAAATGAAATGCAAAAATCACTGGGGTATAATAAGCCTATGTATGGTCCAGAGATACACACATGATAATAAGGTCATAAACCTCCCCCCTCCCACCCTCTGTGCAGTCTGCAATCCCCATTTTGTTCGCACCCACATAACCCACACTGTATTTGAAAAACCATACATTCTATACTGAACAAAAAATATAAAACGCAACATGCAACAATTTCAATGATTTTACAGAGTTACTGTTCATATCAGGAATTCAGTCAAATTAGGCCCTAAACGATGAATTTTACATGACCGGGCAGGGGCGTAGTCATGGGTGGGCCTGGGAAGAAAGAGGCCCACCCACTTGGGAGCCAGGCCCACCCCCTGGGGAGCCAGGCCCCAATCAGAATGAGTTTTTCCACACAAAAGGGCTTTATTACATACAGAAATGCTCCTCAGTTTCATCAGCTGTCCAGGCGAATGGTCTCAGACAATTCCGTAGGTGAAGAAGCCGGATGTGGAGGTCCTGTGTTGGCGTGGTAACATGTGGTCTACGGTTGTGAGGCCGGTTGTATGTGCTGCCAAATTATCTAAAACGACGTTGGAGGCGGCTTATGGTAGAGAAATTAACATTAAATTCTTCTGGCAACAGCTCTGGTGGACATTCCTGCTGTCAGCATGCCAATTGCTTGCTCCTTTAAATCTTGAGACATCTGTGGCATTGTGTTGTGTGACAAAACTGCACGTTTTAGTGTGGCCAGCACAAGGTGCATCTGTGTAATGATCATGCTGTTTTATCAGCTTCTTGATATGCCACACCTTTCAGGTGGATGGATTATCTTGGCAAAGGAGAAATGCTCACTAACAGGGATGTAAACAAATTTGTGCACAAAATTTGAGAGAAATACGCTTTMTGTGCYTATGGAAAATGTCTGGGGTCTTTTATTTCAGCTCATGAAACATGGGACCAACACTTTACATGTTYCCTTTATATTTRMTTCAGTATAAAGACATTTAACAAGACTAGGCCAACGAAAGAGAACATAGACATAATATTTAAATGTAACATTTGAAAACAATTTACTTTCCCYGCTGACGGTGCACTGAATAGGCTGCAAACTGGACAGGAACAACAACTAGGCTATACTCTGATTCAGGTTTATCACTGTAGGCTTTTTGCCTGATTAATTACGTAGAATAGAGGAGRACACTACACTATCAGCGTGCTCAGTTTACAAACACTGATAAAGCTTAGCTAATTAATTTGCATGTCCAATAAAACGCGCGGTCTGTTCCCAGAAGGAGGGGAACAGACCCCACTATCTTATCTTCTTCCCCAAATTCCCCCTCACTACCTGTCTTTTTAGCTGGTCTCCATACCCAGCAGCGAAGGACAACCTCCCCTCATTAAGGTGAGTGCAATGTGGATACCTGCTAAGGCTACAAGCCCAACATTCATCAAAGCACAGCTCCCTCGCCAAGAACTGCCTGCTCTCTCTGCTCTGCCTTATAGCAGTTTTAGCTAATGATTTAGTGACGTCCTCCCTTACAAGCRGTCCCACAGTTTCACCACAGTATTAAAACACTGTCTACATCGAAGACTGTCTGATTAGTATTAAAACACAGGCTACCCTGTGCTGATTATGGGTTTCCTGTAATTAGGCTGCTCAGAGGCAACGATGGKATGAACGAAAGAATGAATAAAATACGTCATTGTTGCAGCTGTGATAGCTACTGTGAAGTGGAATCAGCAGCTCTTAGAGAGAGGAGTGTGGAGTAAAATATCAAAGAGAGAAGAAGCATGTGAGAGGAAATAGATAGAACACACTCAGTTGGTGTCAAAGGAAACTGATTGTCAGGATTTCTCCAGGATAGCAACTTCTAAATACTCGATAATATAGAAAACAGGTGGTGAAATGAGGGATTCGCTGTGTTTGTTACACAAATTTGTCCCCCTGTTGTTCTTTGTCGTTCCACGAAATTAGGCTCTTTTGGGTTATCTAACTTGGTGAGATTTTTTGGGGTCATAAAGAGCACATGTTCAACTTAATAAAAACATAGTTTCCCTTTTCAATAGTTTTAAAAAGTATAATACTACAGTAAGTACCTATTATTGTCAAATACCGTAACATGTTGACCATAACAAGGTTGACTGTAACAGGGTTGACTGTAACACCATTGACCGTAACATGTTGACCGTATAATGTTGACCATAACAACAATGTTGACCGTAACAAGGTTGACTGTAACATGGTTGACCGTAACAGGGTTGACTGTAACATGGTTGACTGTAACAGAGTTGACCGTAACAGGGTTGACCGTAACAGGGTTGACCGTAACAAGGTTGACTGTAACATGGTTGACTGTAACAGGGTTGACTGTAACAGGGTTGACTGTAACATGGTTGACTGTAACAGGGTTGACCGTAACAGGGTTGACTGTAACACGGTTGACTGTAACAAGGTTGACCGTAACAGGGTTGACAAATTAATCTTAAATCAGCCGTGAATCCCCTTGTGACAAGAGGAATGGAAGGTTGTTGTGTGCAACAGCGATGGGCAATTGAATGCAAGCTTCACAAAAAACATTTCTAGCCTATCTATCTCCAGGTAACAGGGTTGACGTGTTATAATGGACCCGCTCAATTTTCCACCACAAAACATCAGAAAATGGTCAAAAAGAAATGAACCAGCTCACACTATGATTTAACTTTTAGATGTTCATGTTTCTTTATTTATATTAGGTGGGACAAGGCCACCACAGAATGTAGACGACTAAGCGGATAATGCTCGATCAGTGTGCTCCAAATATGCTATAAGAGAGTAGATTGAGTTGTTCAACACGAAGTTTGAGATAACATGAGGCCTGCCACCTGCTGTGATTCCAAACACATAGTATAACAGCCCAAATCTGCAAAAGTTTGGCTCAAACGAACCACTTTGTCACAATTGGAGCGACTTCTCTGGGAACCGGGTGCGAGTCGTGTTGATGTGGGCCAGTGAGAAGCTTTGTCATCATCTTGCCTTGCTCTTTCAACAGGTAGCAGCCAGTAAAGACCTCCCTTCCGTGGCTCAGTGGTATCTGTGCCAAACTTTTGCATATTTTGGGCTGTATTACTATGTGGTTTTGGAACTCACAGCGGTGGCAGCCTCTTCATCGTTTGAACACTCAAGTCTTTATTTTTGGCCACCTGCCGCTTTTCCCTTGGACTGCTTCTGGCTTAACCCCTAATGGCTTGTAGAGAAGACTGCTGGGCTGACTGACCCTCTGGCGGGTAGAGGCCCTTGGCTCTTCATTATCAACAATGGAGGGGGTGGGGAGGTTTGTGCATGGGGGTGAGGGGTAGGTCATCATCACTGATAACGTTGTTCCTGTCATGGTCTGTTTAGCATAGGTTTCAGCATATCATTCAACAGCTGGCTGGCAAATGGCCCTGTCATAGTCCATCTACCATCGCTATCACACATCACTCAGGACAGCGCATCTTCTGCATTTTGAGGATACCTGGCAATGTTGCAATGCCATTTGTCTGCGGCAGTCACCTAGATCCAACATATTCGCCGAACTTGACTCAAAGTGAAACAAAAAGAAGAGAAAGAGTAGAAACGTTTGTAGGTAGAACAAAGACCTATGTATGTGTCATCAGTATGTGTATACGCTAGACGACGTGATAATCCCCACGGGT
>NW_019942820.1:86305-96139 GCF_002910315.2 Salvelinus sp. IW2-2015
TTTATTATCATATATATAATAATTTAAAAAAGAATATTTGCACCATATTAAAACCAGAGTACACGTCACTTATACACAGGGTTTGACCAGCTTTTCTAAACGCTTAAAATGAACTAATAATCACTTAAATAAATATGATCTCCAGAAACTTTGGTTCAAATCTTCTGTAGAAGTCACAGAGGGAAACTCACTTTAGCTGTATTTCATGTCTATGAACTATATAGTGGTCCACATTCAATCCAGGCCTCCTTAGCTTTTTACGCAAAAACATGGCCAGGGTGTCGATTGGTTTTTTCAATTTAGAATTCTAGCTACAATGCTTCATTAATGCTTTTAGTGGCATTGTCACAAGATGCATTATTCATATACTAAGTCGTGCAGACCTCTTTTGAATATCTAAACACCATCATATCTGGCCTGACTGCCCACCTATATGTAAACTACCACACCCGTCGCTGACAGTGAAAGCAGTGCATATTGGGTAATGGGCTGTGAGGCATATCGTTGTCAATATTCTTTGTGTTTTCTCCCGAGCGACTGCCACATTAACGGTTTATTTTCCCCTAATTATAGTGTGTAGCTGTTTGGCTACGCTCCCTAACATTGGCTCCTCTTCCCTCCCCTCCCTCCCCTCCTCTCTCCATCCCTCCTCCTCCTCCTCGTCCCCCAGTCCCTCCTCCCTCCCGGTCCGTTCGTGCCCTCGTCTCTCCCTCCCGTCTCTCCATCCTCTCATCCTCCCTCCTTCCTACCTCCATCCTCGTCTATCCCTTCCGCTGTTCCTCTCCTCCTCCGTCCTCGTCTCATCCCTCCATCTCCTCCCCCTCCTCTCATCCCTCGTCCATCCTCCTTCTCTCGTCCTCTCGCTCTCCTCCCTACGTTCCCTCATCCTCATCCTCGTCCTCCATCCGTCCTGCCCTCTCCCTCCATCCTTCCTATCTTCCCTCGTCCTCACTCTCTCTTCTCTCCATCCTCCCCCCTCCCCCATCGCCTCTCATTCCTCATCCCGGCATCTTCTGCCCCTCGTGTTCCACTTACACTACACTGGCACTGTTGCCATTAACAAAGCAATCAACTCACTGGGCCTATAGAGAACACCTTAGTGGAATGTTAAATATTTGCTGTAGGCTATCTTTATGGACGCTTCGTTGATTATGCCCTCCTAATGCGATGTCAGCATCTCAGATGAAATGCAAGCATACCCGTGATGCAACCGACCATGGAGACACAGGACAGACAGGCAACATGGAGACACCGACAGACAGGCAGACATGGAGACAGCAGCCCAGACCAGGCAGACATGGGAGGAAACAGACAGACAGCAGACCTGGAGACACAGACAGACATGGAAACAGCATGCATGCACGGCAACATAGGGCCACACCCACCACAACACACACACACACACACACACCACAGTACACACCACACACACACACCCACCCACCACACACACACACACACATCACACACACAACTTGAAGAGCAAAAGTTCTTTGAAATGCATTGATGTCTCTGCCGTGTTCCCATTGTTGGAATGTCGTGGTTGCTTGGTAAGTAGATGTGAACATTGTCGTGGCAGCAACTATCTTAACACTCTCTCTCCTTTCATCCTGCCAACTTGTACGTTTGAATCCTGTGTGTGTCCAACATCCACACTATTCCTGTGTAAATGGAGCTGGCCTAAGTATGCTAGCTTTTTAATTAAATGGTTAATGTTATAATTGTGGGAATACAGTTGTCATATGTACCCGCTGTTCGAATGCAGCGGAACAGAACTGTTTGTCAGACGTTTTTGGAGGATGTATTGGCACGGTTGCCGCCCGCCGACTTTGGGCAGGTCTTCAGGCCCCAGTCAAGGCGCTTCTAGGAAAGGGGGTTGCTTTCTGGACGTGAAGTCAAATTCAAAATCAAATTTGTACATGCCGCCGAGTTTACAACAGGTGTGACCTTACTGTGAAACCTCTTACATACAAAGCCTTAACCAACACAATGCAGTTCAGAAATAGAGTTAAAAAATATTTATCAAAGATAAACTAAAATTACTTAAAAGAATCAATCACGGTAACACAAGACAGTGTAATTAACCATAGGAGGTTAAAACGAGTGGCATACACGGGTACCGAGTTAATGTCTGGGGGTGGCAGTGGTCCCTTAACACTGTGAGAGATAGGAAAGGTCGTTTAAAGAAACAACATCTGTTTAAGCCAGGGAGGGGGAGGGGGAAGGGAAATTGAAGGGCAAGAAGGGGTGAGAGGAGGGGAGCAGAGTGAAGGAAGGGTAGAAGGTGTGAACATGCTCCTGATGTGGAAATTGTGAAGTTCTTCAAATTGTGGTCAAGGGCGTGTATGGTGAGGGGTTTTGTGATGGAAGGATTGATGGTTTTTGAAAGTTTGTTTGGATATAGACTGGTTTTTGTGCTGCAGGTTTTTGTGTGCATGAGGTTGTGTTGGTGGATAAGGTGAAGGGTGGAGGACATCTAAGGAGCAAAATTCAACTTGTCAGTTTTGGATAAATGCAAACAGCAATCGACCAGTTTGGTTTGTCAGACTTGCTTTTGTCTGTTTTTGGTTGGCTTGTTAAACATGTCAGTGCCCTTTGTCACTTTGTTTGCCTACCAAGAGTCAAACATGTTATTTAGTGTTAAACAGGTACTGGTGAATGAATCCTTGTCTCAAACCCAACAGGAAACAAACCAAAGAAGGCTTGTTAATCCTACCTTGACTCTAACAATTGACATATTATGCAGGCAATGTCAGATCTGGGACATATGCATGTCATGACTGGGACATATGGCATGGGTCAGACTGGACCATAATGGCATGTCCAGATCTGGACAATGGCATGTTCAGATCTGGACATATGAACATGTCAGATGGACATATGGATGTCAGAACTGGACCATAGTGGCATCGTCAGGACTGGACATATGGCCATGATCAGACTGGAATATGCCATGTCGACTGGACATCAAATGGATGTAGACTGGCATATGACTGTCAGGACTGGCATATGGCATGTCGATCTGACATATGGCATGTCAGACTGGACATGTACATGTTCAGATCTGGACCATATGACAATGTCAGATGGAATATGGCATGTCAGACTGGACATATGGCATGTCAGAGCTGGACATATGGCAATGTCCAGACTGGACATAATGCATGTCCAGACTGGACATAATGGGGGGGGCCCCCCCCCCCCATGTCAGACTGGACACATGGCATGTCAGACTGCGACATATGCATTCAGACTGGACATATGGCATGTCAGACTGGACATAATGGCATGTCCTGACTGGACATATGGCAGTGTCAGAACTGGACTATGGCATGTCACGGACATATGGCATGTCAGACTGGAACCATATGCAATACTGCATACTAACCTGGCATGTTGCTATCTACAGTATATAACCATCAGTATTCCTTTCCCCATGCCAAGACACCTGGAAGGCAGGTTTGTGACCCTGAGGGCTATTTACCACTGTTTGTCCTACAAGTTAAGCTGAAAATGGCAGGGTTTGTGAATGAGGTCAATTGACCACCTGTTTTGTCCTACAAGTCTAAAGCTGAAGGCAGGTTTGTGATGAGGGCTATTTACCACCTGTTGGTCCAACATTCTAAGTGAAAGGCAGTTTTGTGATGAGGTCCCTAATTGACCACCTGTTTGTCCAACCAATTCTAAGCTGAAGGGCAGGTTTTGTGATGAGGTCATTGACCACCCTGTTGTCCTACAAGTCTAAGCTGAAGGCAGGTTTGTGATGAGGTCACGACCAACCTGGTTGTCCTACGAGTCTAAAGCTGAAGCAGGTTTTGTGATGAGGCTATTTACCACCTGTTGTCCTACAATCTAAGCTGAAGCAGGTTTGTGATGAGCTATTTTGGACCACCGTTTGTCCTACAGTCCTAAGCTGAAGGCAGGTTTGTGATGAGGTCAATTGACCCACCTTGTTGTCCTACCAGTCTAAGCTGAATGCAGGTTTGTGATGCCGGTCCAATTGACCACCTGTTGTCCTACAAGTCTAAGCTGAATGCATGGTTGTGATGAGGTCAATTGACCACCTGTTGCCTACGAGGTCTAAGCTTGAAGGCCTAATCTGCTTGATGGGATGGAGGTCAAATTAATCAAAATGTCAAATCAAATGTATTTAGTCCAGTGCTTCGTTAACAGCAGGTGTGGACTAACAATGAAATGCTTACATACGGGCCCTTCCCCAACAATGCAGAGGAGAAAGACAAATTGAGGCAATAAACAAAAGAATACAAGTAATAATAACTACATTTTTGAGGAATGATCATTGGCTATTACATTGGGTACCAGTACCGGAGATCCCTGTCAGGAGTATGAGGTATGGTTTGGTAGATATGGCAACATATCAGTACCAGTCAAAAGTTTGGACATGTGCACCTACTCATTCAGGGTTTTCTTTTATTTGTACTATTTTCTACATTGTAGAATCAATAGTGAAGACATCAAAACTCATGAATAACACATATGGTATCACATAGTAACCAAAATTGTGTTAAATAAATCAAAATATAAACTTTATATTTCAGATTCTCAAAGTAGCCACCCTTTGCCGCTGGTGACAGTTTGCAAACTCTTGGCATTCTCCTCAAACCGGGCTTCATGAGGTAGTTTCACCTGGAAACAATTTCAATTAACAGGTGTGCTTAGCTTGCCGTGAATGTGTGTTTTGTCCTATATTTATTATATTTTTATCCCAGACCCCGTCCCCTGCAGAAGGATTTTGGGCTTTTGGTTGTCGGCCATCATTGTGATAGAATTTGGTTTTTAACTGACTTGCCTAGTTAAGTAATGGTTCAATAACATGCAACAATTTTTTAAAAGTTAATTTGTGGAATTTCTTCTTCTTAATGTGTTTGAGCCAATCAGTTGTGGTTGTGACATGGTAAGGGTGGTAATTCAGTAAAGATAGCCCTATTTGGTAAAAGAGCAAGTCCTATATGGCAAGAACAGCTTCAAATAAGGAAAGAAGAACCGACAGTCCACATTACTTTTACAGACTGATGGTACCAGTCAATACGGAACATTTCACCGACTTTGCACCAGTTTTCTTCAGTGCAGTTGCAAAAACATCCAAGCGCCTAATGATGAATTACTGGTTCTCATGTGGACCGCCCCAGAATGGAAGACCCAGAGTTACCTCTGCCTGCAGAGGATACGTTATTAGTTACCAAGCCTCAGAAATTGCACCCAAATAAATGCTTCAAGAGTTGAAGTAGCAGACACATCTCAACTGTTCAGAGTTTAGCCGGAGACTGTGGGTGAATCAGGCCCCGTCATGGTCCAATTGCTGGAAAGACCATAGCACCCATAAGAAAGAAGAGACTGCTTGGGTCAAGAAAACGCAGCAATGGACATTAGACCGGATGTGTGGTTCCCCCGGAAGCATGGAGGAGGACGGTGTGATGTGGTGGGGTGCTTGCTGGTGAAACTGTCTACTAATGAAATTATTTAGAATTAAGGCGCAAACTTAGCCAGCATGGCTACCATTAGCATTCTGCCGCGTAACGCCATCCCATCTGGTTTGCGCTTAGTAGGATATAATTTTTTTTTCAAACAGGACACTGACCGCAACCCACCCCATTGCTTTGGTAAGGGCTATTTGACCAAGAAGGAGAGTGATGCCAGTGCTGCATCAATATGACTGGCCTCACAATCACCCTGAACCTCAACCCAATTTGAGATGGTTTTGGATGAGTGGATCGCAGGTAAATGAAAAAGCAGCCACAAGTGCTCAGTTATACGTAGTGGAACGTCCTTCAAGACTGTGGGAGAAGCATCCAGGTGAACTGGTTGAAGAGAATGCCAAGAGGTTTGTGGCAACCGCTGTCATCAAAGGCAAAAGGGTGGCTACTTTGGAAGAACTAAAATATTTTGATTTGTTTAACACTTTTTTGGGTTACTACTGATTCCATATGTGTTATTTCATAGTTTTATGTTTGACTATTAATCTAACAAGTAGAAAATAGTACATTAAAGAAGAACCCCTGCATGAGTAGGTGTGTCCACCACTTTTTGTACTGGTTCTGTATCTAGTAAATAAAGAAGATTTAGTAAACAGTAAGCGTCAATTATTTTGGTATTTTATTTAACTCGGTCAGTTTAAGAAACAAATTCTTATTTAAACAATGACTGCTTGCCCGGTCAACCCCGGACGACGCTTGGACAGTGCGCCGCCCTAGGGGATCCTAATCACGGCCGATGTGATCAGCTTGGATTCAAACCAGGTACTGTAGTGAACCCTCTCCGCTGACGACTGTGTGCTTCATGCCCTGCGCCCACTCCGGCGCCAGTACGCGCTCGCGCGTCGAACTGTCATCGCAGTAGTGCGGTGTCATGTTATTTAAAATAGTCTCGTATGGCTTGGCAGGTGACGCTTTCAGTCCTGTTGGTTCCAGACTTACAGAGAGACAGTGGTATGATGGGATGACGGGACGTTTTCGACATTTTTAGGCCTTCCTCTGACACCGCTGGTATAGAGGTCCTGGATACAGGGACTTGGCCCCAGTGAATGTACTGGGGTCACTACTCGTGTCGTGCTTGCTCATCGACTACACAGCATTACGCCAAAACTACCGTGAGCTGCAGTTCCAACACGACAGATGAGACGCGTAGCGGCAGACATTTTGGGTGTCCCGACACGCGCCCATGGCTCAGACTCTTTTCACAGACACCTCCCTGACGGTGAAAAGAGGTGTTGTCTCGTGCCCTTTTCACGCACTGAGTGTTACCGTCAGTCGTCTTGCGACACATCAGATACATCCTAGTGTGGACCCAAGAATTCCTTCGAGCTCTAGAACCACTCTCAGCATCACCGATGTGAATGGGGGAGTGAGCTGTCGTCCATGACCAGCATGCTCATTAGGTTCTGGTTTGGTCCAGTGGGAAAGGGCAGTGTGGGTGCAATAGAGATTGTGGATCTGTGAATCTGTTGGGGCGGTCTGCGAGTTGGAGTGGGTCTGGATGAATGGTGTTGATGTGAGGCATGACCAGCCTTTCCAAAGCCTTTCATGGCTACAGATGTGAGTGCTACGGGTCGGTAGTCATTTTAAGGCAGGTTACATGGCGTTCTTGGGCACAGAGACTATGGTGCCTGCTTTAAACATGTGTACTTACAGACTGGGCAGTGAGGACACTTGCCAGCTCGTCCAGCACAGTATCTGAGACTAAGCCTCCTGGTAACCGTCCTGGAATGTTACACTGATTTAAAAAGGTCTTCGCTTCGGAGAGCGTGATCACAAATAGTCTTCAGAACTGTCGTCTGGACCGCTGGTGCTTGTCCTTTATTCCATGCTTTATCATGTTCTGGTTTGTTATAGTGGTTGTGTGTGTGTGGTTGTGTGTGTGTGTGGTGTGTGTGTGTGTGTGTGTGTTGTGTGTGTGTTGTGTGTTGTGTGTGTGTGTGTGGTGTGTGTGTGTGTGGTGTGTGGTTGTGTGTTGTGTTGTGTGGGTGTGTGTGTGTGGTGTGTTGTGGTGTGGTGCGGATAGGCTGTCTGGCCGAGGAAGCTGGTCTTCAAGAGGTAGTTGTGTCAGAGGTAGTTGTTCTGTCAGAGGTGCTGTTTCTTCAGAGTTAGCTGTTCTTCGAGGTCGTTGTTCTGTCAGCCGGTAGCTGTTCTGTCAGAGGTAGCTGTTCTGTCAGAGGTAAGCGTTCTGTCCAGAGGTATTGTTTCTGTCAGAGGTAGCGTTCTGTCAGAGGTGTTGTTTGTCAGAGGTAGCTGTTCTGGTCAGAGGTAAGCTGTTCCTGTCCAGAAGGTAGCTTGTTCTGGTCAGAAGGTATGCTGTTCTGTCACGGTAGCTTGTTCTGTAGAGGTAGCTTGTTCTGGTCACAGGTAGCTGTTCTGGTCAAGGTGTTGTTTCTGTCCAGAAGAGCTGTTTCTCTCAGAGGTAGCTGTTCTGTCACATGGTAGCTGTCTGTCGAGGTAGCTGTTCTGTCAGAGGTAGCTGTTTCTCTCAGAGTAGTTTGTTCTGTCACGGTGCTGTTCTGTCCAGCAGTAGTTGTTCTGTCACAGGTAGCTGTTCTGTCAGAGGTAGTTGTTCTGTCAGAGGTAGCTTGTTTCTCTCCAGAGGTAGCTGTTCTGCCGAGGTAGTTGTTTCTGTCCAGAGGTAGTTGTTCTGTCAGGTCACTATTGTTGCCGTCAACATGTTTACACATTCTATGACCACACTGAACAAAGTTGAGTAATTGCAAATGCATGTATCAATACTAGACACCTTAAAGATGATGTGTACCAAAAATCTTTGTCCTATCTTTATGTTAACATACTTTACTAACCTTTTGTTTGGGAGCTTTGATGCAGCCATCCTCTTCTCATGGTGCAACCAGGAAGTAAACAGCTCTGGTCATGTGACAATTTACACTAAACATGTGACACTACACATCTTTCATTGAGACCCTTTATTAT
This sequence comes from Salvelinus sp. IW2-2015, assembly GCF_002910315.2. Classification (NCBI taxonomy): domain Eukaryota; kingdom Metazoa; phylum Chordata; class Actinopteri; order Salmoniformes; family Salmonidae; genus Salvelinus; species Salvelinus sp. IW2-2015. The sequence goes on from NW_019942820.1 coordinate 94,738, forward strand.
TTCAATATTTGCTGGAAATGCATTGATACGTCATTCAGTAAAAGAATTAGAGCCTTATAACTAAAAAGTTTTTTACGGTCACTATTGTGACCGATGGGATTAAATAGGTTAATGATGTTATAATTGTGGAATAAGTTGTAATATCCCGCTGTTCGAATGGCAGCGGAACAGACTGTTTGTCAGACTTTTTGGAGGATGTATTGGCACGGTTTGCCGGCCCCCGACTTTTGGCAGGTCTTCAGCCAGTCAGGCGCTCTAGGAAAAGGGGGTTGCTTTCTGGCGTGAAGTCAAATCAAATCAAATMTGTCACATYCGCCGAGTACAACAGGTGTGACCTTACTGTGAAACTCTTACATACAAGCCCTTAACCAACAATGCAGTTCAAGAAATAGAGTTAATAAAATATTTACAAAATAAACTAAAATTAAAAATTAAAATAGAATCAATCACGGTAACACAAGAAATGTAATTAACAATAAGGAGGCTATAAACAGTGGATACAGGTACCGAGTTAATGTCTGGGYGTGCAGTGGTCCTTACAACTGTGAGAGATAGAAAGGAGTTTAAAGAAACCAACATCTGTTTAAAGCCAGGGGAGGGGGAGGGAGAGGGAGAATTGGAAGGGAGAAGGGGGAGGGAGAGGGAGAGAGTGAAGGAAGGGTAGAAGGTGTGACATGCCCTGATGTGGAAATTGTGAATTRTCAAATGTGGTCAAGGGCGTGATGGTGAGGGGGTTTTGTGATGGAAGATTGATGGCTTTTTGAAAGGTTGTTTGGATAGTACTGTTTTTGGTGTGAGGTTTTGTGTCATGATGGTTGTGTTGGTGGATAAGGGTGAAGGGTGGAGACATCTAGGAGCAAAATTCACTTGTCAGTTTGGATAAATGCAAACAGCATGTCCATGTTTGGTTTGTCAGACTTGCTTTTGTCTGTTTTGTATGGCTTGTTAGACATGTCAGTGTCCCTTTGTCACTTTGTTTGCCTACCAGAGTCAACAGTGTTATTAGTGTTAAACAGGTAACTGGTGGAATGAATTCCTTGTCTCAAACCCAACAGGAAACAAACCAAGAGAAGGCTTGTCTAATCCTACATTGACTCATAACAATTGACATATTATGCATGGCATGTCAGACTGGACATATGGCATGTCAGACTGGACATATGGCATGTCAGACTGGACATATGCATGTCAGACTGGACATATGGCATGTCAGACTGGACATATGGCATGTCAGACTGGACATATGGCATGTCAGACTGGACATATGACATGTCAGACTGGACATATGGGCATGTCAGACTGGACATATGGCATGTCCGACTGGACATATGGCAAGTCAGACTGGACATATGGATGTCAGACTGGACATATGGCATGTCAGACTGGACATATGCAATACTGC
>NW_019942820.1:101089-103589 GCF_002910315.2 Salvelinus sp. IW2-2015
CATGAGGTAGTCACCTGGAAAACATTTCAATTAACAGGTGTGCCTTAGCTTGCCGTGATGTGTGTTTTGTCCTATATTTATTATATTTTTATCCCAGCCCCCGTCCCGCAGAGAGATTTTGGGCTTTGGTTGGCCATCATTGTGATTAAGAATTTGTTCTTAACTGACTTGCCTAGTTAAGTAATGGTTCAATAAAATGCAAATTTTTTAAAAGTTAATTTGTGGAATTTCTTTCCTTGTGTTTGAGCCAATCAGTTGTGTTGTGACATGGTAAGGTGTATTCAGAAGATAGCCCTATTTGGTAAAAGAGCAAGTCCATATTATGGCAAGAACAGCTCAAATAAGGAAAGAGAAACGACAGTCCATCATTACTTTAAGACATGATGGTCAGTCAATACGGAACATTTCAAGAACTTTGAAAGTTTCTTCAAGTGCAGTTGCAAAAACCATCAAGCGCTAATGATGAAACTGGTTCTCATGTGGACCGCCACAGGAATGGAAGACCCAGAGTTACCTCTGCTGCAGAGGATACGTTCATTAGTTACAGCCTCAGAAATTGCACCAAATAAATGCTTCAAAGAGTTGAAGTAGCAGACACATCTCAACTGTTCAGAGTTCAGAGGAGACTGTGTGAATCAGGCCGTCATGGTCCAATTGCTGGAAAGAAACCAATAGGCACCAATAAGAAGAAGAGACTTGCTTGGGTCAAGAAACACGAGCAATGGACATTAGACCGGCATGTGTGGTTCCCACCGTGAAGCATGGAGGAGGAGGTGTGATGGTGTGGGGGTGCTTTGCTGGTGACACTGTCTATGATTTATTTAGAATTCAAGGCGCACTTAGCCAGCATGGCTACCATAGCATTCTGCAGCGTAACGCCATCCCATCTGGTTTGCGCTTAGTAGGAGTATAATTTTTTTTTCAACAGGACAATGACCCAACCCACCTCCATGCTTTGTAAGGGCTATTTGACCAAGAAGGAGAGTGATGAAGTGCTGCATCATATGACCTGGCCTCCACAATCACCTGACCTCAACCCAATTGAGATGGTTTTGGATGAGTTGGATCGCAGAGTAAATGAAAAGCAGCCAACAAGTGCTCAGTATACAGTATGTGGAAAGTCCTTCAAGACTGTGGGAGAAGCATTCCAGGTGAAGCTGGTTGAGAGAATGCCAAGAGTGTGCAAAGCTGTCATCAAGGCAAAAGGGTGGCTACTTTGAAGAACCTAAAATATATTTTGATTTGTTTAACACTTTTTGGGTTACTACTGATTCCATATGTGTTATTTCATAGTTTTTATGTCTTGACTATTATCTACAAAGTAGAAAATAGTACATTAAAGAAGAACCCTTGAATGAGTAGGTGTGTCCAAACTTTTGACTGGTTCTGTATCTAGTAATAAAGACAGATAGTAAACAGTAGCGTCAATTATTGTATTTTTTATTAACTAGGTCAGTTAAGAACAAATTCTTATTTACAATGACTGCCTTGCCCGGCCAAACCCGGACGACGCTGGGACAATTGTGCGCCGCCCTAGGGGACTCCTAATCACGGCCGGATGTGATACAGCTTGGATTCAAACCAGGTACTGTAGTGACACCTCTTGCACTGAGATGCTGTGCCTTAGACCCCTGCGCCACTCGGGAGTGAGTGGCGGATAGTCAATGTCAATGCAGATAGTGCGGGTAGCTATTTGGTTAACTATTTAACAGTCTTATGGCTTGGGAGTAGAAGCTGTTCAGGTTCCTGTTGGTTCCAGACTTCCAGAGAGAACAGTGTATGACTTGGGTGACTGGAGTTTTTGACAATTTTTAGGACCTTCCTCTGACACCGCCTGGTATAGAGGTCCTGGATGACAGGGACCTTGGCCCCAGTGATGTACTGGGCCGTCCACACTACCCTCTGTAGTGCCTTGTAATCAGATACCAAGCAGTTGCCAAACTAAGCAGTGATGCTGCCAGTCAAGATGCTCTCAATGGAGCAGCTGCAGAACATTTTGAGTGTCTGAGGGCCCATGCTGAATCTTTTCAGCCTCCTGACGTGAAAGAGGTGTTGTTGTGCCCTTTTCACGACTGTGTTAGTGTGTTTGGACCATGATAAATCCTTAGTGTGGACACCAAGGAATTTGAAGCTCTAGAACCCAGTCCACTACAATCCCACCGATGTGAATGGGGGAGTGAGCTGTAGTCAATGAACAGCATTCTCACTTAGGTGTTCCTTTTGTCCAGGTGGGAAAGGGCAGTGTGGAGTGCAATAGAGATTGTGGATCTGTGAATCTGTTGGGGCGGTATGCGAGTTGGAGTGGGTCTGGAATGATGGTGTTGATGTGAGGCATGACCAGCCTTTCAAAGCATTTCATGGCTACAGATGTGAGTGCTARGGGMCGGWAGTCATTMTAAGGCAGGTTACATTGGCGTTCTTGGGCACAGAGACTATGGTGGCCTGCTTTAAACATGTAGGTATTACAGACTGGGTCAGTGAGGACACTTGCCAGCTCGTC